>NW_006922395.1:395064-410392 GCF_000298275.1 Orycteropus afer afer | reverse complement strand
TCTTCCTTCCAAGGAGTGGCTGGTGGGTTTGAACCACCAACCTTCTGGTTAGCAGTCAAGTCCTTAGGCACTAAGCTACCAGAGCTCCTAGCATAGGGAATGTTTATAAATAGTAGGAATTGTCCATATCCAGTCTGTTTTATGTGTACAGTATACCTCTTCCCAACCAGTTTGATTTAAATAATGATAAAAGGACATGCTATCAAAGCTTCCATTCTCTTTGCAGCTTATAGGGACAGATACTGATTCTAGTTTTGAAACTTTTTATAGCTATGCCCTGTATTGGTGTCTGGCCACTAGAAAGCCAGAGGGGCCATTATTCTAAGAGTTGTTACATGCATGTTTTTGTATTTCTTTTTTTAGACAGTGACAGGGGAGGGCTTGTTTGAGGAGGGCCTGCTTTCACCCTTGGTGCTGGGTTTGAGCTCCTGGAATGAGGATCTAAGGTACCTTGTTTTCACTTACCATGTGGCCCACTCTTCCTGATTTTTGGGGTGAAGTGGCAAATTTGTAGAAAAGCAATGCCAGCGAGAATCAGTACACCTAGGCAGTATTGTCCTCCTGGGGGTGCATCAAGATATGGTGCTTGCTCATGAGTTGGGAAGTGGGAGCGGGGTAGCATTTGGCTGTTGGGAAAAGTCATCTCTGGCCACCGGGAGTCCACAGTGCTCCTATCAGCACTTTCTTCGTGGAGTCTTGAAACATTTATCATGCTTCCTTTTAAAAGATGAACCCTCCAGGAGGAAGAGAGCTTCAAACCCAGAACAAGAATCATATTTATTTGTTTATTTATTTAACTTTTTATTGTGATTTGAGTGAAGTTTACAGAGCAAGTTAATTTTCAATTCAACAATTCATACAAGTTCTGTGACATTGACTGCAATCCCCACAATGTAATGTCACTCTTCCCACTTCCTCTCTGTGTTTCCTGTTTCCATTTGTCCTTTCCTCTTCCTTCCTGCCTTTAGAATTTTATTCCTGTGCAAAAGCTGTTCTTTTAATCTCATATGGCTGGATTGTTCTAAGGAGTGCATGTCTCCCTGGTGTTACTGTTCACCTTGTAAGCCTGTCTGTTGCTTGGCCGAAAGTTGAGCCACGGGGGTGATTTCGTTTCAAGGCTTGAAGATATCTAAGGTCCATAGTCTTGGATATTCCATCAGTCTGTATTAGACTGATAAGTCTTGTCTCTTTTATGATGTTGCGTTTAATTCCACATTTTTTCCCACTCTGCAGGATCTCCAATTTTGTTCCATTTCTGGGTAGCTGGCAGTGGTAACTGCACACGATCTATTTTGTGTGTTATAGTCATGTAGGATGCATCTTTGATTTCCTTCACTCTTCTTTGCTCTGGACAAAGAGAGATCAAGTGTTATCTCTTAGAATGACTAATTGCTAGCTTATAAGACCCCATTTGCTATTCACCAATGTTGGATGTAGAACAATGTTTTTGTGAACTGTGTTAGGCCAGTTGAACTTGAGGTCTCTTGTGTCCATGGTCCTGAGCCTGCGGGCCTGGCAACTCACACACACCCTCAAGGTGCATATAGTGCTTGTGGCTAAGATGTTATCATACCTTTGTCCACTATTAGCTCTAATTTATATATTTGTGTGTGTGTGTGTGTGTGTGTGTGATCGCTATGAGTCAGATCTGACTCGACAGCAGTGGGTTATATATATGTGTGTATAGATAGATAGATAGATAGATAGATAGATAGATATATGAAACATACCAAAGCAAACTCACTCCCATTGAGTTGATTTCAGCTCACATTGATCCCCATTGAGTTTTGAAGGCTGTAAATCTTTATGGAAGTACCATTTTCCTTCTACAGAAAAGCTGGTGGGTTTATACTGTTGGTTAGCAGCCAAATGCCTTGCCCACCATGCTATCATTCTATATGGACATTTTTATTAGGACATACAAATACGTATATAAAAATACTGTCTGCCAAACCTATATATGGTCATGGGTGTATTCCCTTTTGCCTATCCATACCTGATCACCTTGCCTGTCTACCTATGTATCTACCAATAGATTGATAATTGTTTTTACTGATAATGCAGTATGGTATATGCAATGGTATTTGCCTTTATTGTCTGTACCTCTTGTGCATCTCTCTGCATCTTCCTTTTCCTTAGTGATATTGCCCTAACCCACCCACTGCTGTCAAGTCGGATCCAACTCATGGTGACCCCTCCTTGGGTTTCCGAGACAGTGTCACTATGAGAAGAGATTGCCCTATCTTTCTTCTGAAGAGTGGCTGGTGGTTTGAACCGTCCTAGTCACATGCCTTTGTTATATTGCTTTGCTCTCCCCCAATCCTTTCCCATCCCTGGTAGCCATCAAAGGAAATTTCCTTCTCTATGTAAATTTGTCCTTGACTTTAAAAAAAAAATAATGGACTTGTACAATATTTGTCCTTCTGTTATTGACTTAGCATAATGGTCTTGCAAATTCATCTACATTATGAAGTAATTCTTTGATTCTTATTCTTTAATGTTGCATAGTATTCTGTTGTGTGTATATATCATGGTTTGCTTATCCATTCGTCTGTTGATGGGCACTTAAGTTGTTTCCATCTCTTTGCTATAGTGAATTGTGCTGCAGTGAACATGGGTGTGCATTTATCTATTCATGTCTGAGATCTCACCTCTTTAGGATATATTCCTAGTAATGAGATTGCTGTATCAAATATTTTTATTTTCAGCATTTTAAAGAAAGCACCATACCATTTCCCACAATCCCACTAGCAGTGTATGAGAGTTCCAATCTCTCTACACCCTCACCAGCATTTGATGTTTTCTGTCTTGTTGATCTTTGTTATTATTACTGGAGTGAGATGATATTTCATTGTTGTTTTGATTTGTGTGTCTCTAGTATCCTCCTCGGTGACTAAACTTTTTTTGCTGCTCATTAAAGGGTATTTCTTAGCAGCTCCTATAGCTAGATGTGAATGATACAGCATGAGCTAGAATGGGTCTTTGGGTAAGGAGGAATGTGAAGGATAGCTTGGTATTTCATAGTATGAGCTCCTGCTCTGCTCAAGGGCATGTGAATTTGGAGACTTCAAAGAGTTTGCTGACTTCAGCTTGGGGCCATTGGTGACTGCTTGAACCATGACCTTTTTCACTGTTTGTCTCTCTCCTTTATTCACCAGACTGCCAGAAGATTGTGCCTGGGTGTACTGACTTCAACCTTTTCTAGGCTAGTATCCCCTGTAAGAATGCATCAGGATAAAGCCTCAAAGATTAGCTTCCCTCTGGTAATAGTGGTATTAAAAACAAAACAAAACGAAACTCACAACTGTTGAGTCAACTCCGACTCATAGCAACCCCTTCTTGGATTTCCGAGGCAGTATCACTGCAGAAGTAGATTGCCCAACCTTCCTCACGAGGAGTGGCTGGTGGGTTTGAACTGCCAGCGTTAGGTATGAATTAATTGAGATAGGGCAGAAGTAAGAAAAATCATCACATGCCACTTTTAATAGGTTTCAAGAACTAATTTTTTACCTCCTTTTTCCCCAGTAGACTGCAATTTGTGGAGGAGTATGCAAATCACATAGGAGCTCTGGTAGCATAGTGGCTAAAGCACTTGACTGCTAACCAGAAGGCTGGCGGTTCAAACCCACCAGCCACTCCTCGGAAGGAAGGTTGGGCAATCCTACTTCCGTAGTGATACTGCCTCGGAAACCCAAGGAGGGGTCGCTATGAGTCGGGCCGACTCGACGGCACATAACAACAACAACAACATGCAAATCACATAGAACTATATGCAAATATACTTCTTATCTTGTTCCTGGTTTTCTATACCTAAGTAATCTCTCTGGTGAAATCCAAATGGAGCGTGTTCTTCTGACTCATATAGATTCCAAATACCAAGAAGTCCTGAGCTATTAGGAAATTCAATTACCCAGTCCATGTTTTTTTAATCTCTAAGTCCAAGATTTTGGCATGGTGCTTAAGGCATTTGACGGCTAACCAGAAGGCTGGCATTTCAAACCCACCAGCCGCCTCTCGGAAGGAAGGTTGGGCAATCTACTTCCGTAGTGATACTGCCTCGGAAACCCAAGGGGGGGGGGTCGCTGTGAGTCGGGTCTGACTCCACGGCAGTGTGTTTGTTGTTTGTTTTTATAAGGTTGACGGTTCAAACCCACCAGCCACTCTGCGGAAGGAAGACTGGGCAATCTACTTCCATAAAGATTTACCACCTCGGAAAACCATTGGGGGTCAATATGAGTCAGAACTGACTTGATGACAGACTCAATGGCGGTGAGTTTGGCTTTTTTAGAAGGCCAAAATAGAGAAATGTTCATTACATTTCAATTACAGGGGCAATAGCCTTGGATATTGCCATCCATTCCCTTATGTAATATTTCTTACAGTGGAAAGTTGAAATTATAAACTTTAGAAAATGTGTAGTTTCCTTTGAGTTAAGCCTTTTCTGAAAGGAAGGCTGAGTGAATAAAGGTTTGGCCTGCCCTGCCTCTTTGCTCTGTTAATTTAGGAGTTACTGTCTTACAAGTGTGTAGTCCCTATAGTAACCTTTGCATTTCAGAGAAATAGAGAAGTTTAGTAGAGGAGGAACCAGTGCCAGACCATTCATGAAGCCAAAGTTGCTTGTAATTTCTGTACACTTCCTTTAGTCATGAACTATTCATTTTGCTGTCTTTGTTTTAATAGCCACAGTGTTGAGTTTCCTAGACTGTCTTGTGATATATCCTTCTTTTGCTAAAAGACTACATATCAGCAGCCTCATTTGATTGAAAAGCCAATTCAGCATACCACACATACTATTTGAGAAGAATGTTGGAATCCTTCCTGGTATGAAAATGTCAAGCATGCTTAAAATGACAAAGTTTGTCCTAAGCAATGGTTTCAAGTGCTATTTAATGGTTGTTCTTGAATCTTCAAAGCAATTTAATTTTAGGGTTTTCATTTTCAATAAGGAAAATTGCCCAATTATGTGTTTGGTTGTGCTTTTTATTATCAGTGTATTGATCTGGAGATGTAGAGTATCCAAAGTGTAGAATGAAGGTAGTGTGTCCTTTTGTAAAGTGTTCTTATATAAAAAAAGCTTTTCTTGGGAGGTTAAACATCCAAACCACAGAGAACATAGTAAAATCAAATTGGAATCATGTATGCTAGGCAGTAGTTTTTGTTTGTGATACTTAATGTCAGACTTTAATACTCTGAAAACATGGAATTTCCTCAGCTGAAATTCTAGTACAAGTTGTTTAAGTTCATGCTCCCCTGATGCAGTACCCCAGACGGTCCCTCAGTAACAGTGTGTCTGCTAGAGCTGGGCACCCTTTGGTTCTGCTTGTGTGGAGGGTTGCACAGGCTCAAGTGCTCACTGAAGAATGTCATAAGTGGCGACATTTTTTTTCCCAAAATTTTTCCATGCTTCCATAGAATATCTGGAGGGAAGAGAAAAGGGGAAAGGGGGTAGGATGGAAAGGGAGCTGTTGTAACAGTGAAAGGATAGATGACCTATTAGATCATTAGGATTAGTAATATATTTTCTCATTGGAATCTGTGCCATTTTCTCACGGTTCAGCTTCTATATGGATTCCACCCCCAATTCAGAGTTCAAGCAGCTTTGGCCAAAGAACAGCTACAACAGCAATATGCTCTGTGGTCTGGGTTTAGTCTAAGGAACATTGCCAGAGATCCAGACAACAAAAGTTTGGCTTAAAAGAACACATGGTTTGGGGAGAATCTGAATTATGTAGTGTTACTTTCACTTTTCTTGACTTTTTTTTTCTCCTATGATCAAAATGATGCAGCAGATGAAGAGGCCTGTTTGGATAGTGATTGGGATCACTATCCTCACAGATGCTGCAAGGTTAGCAGTTTGGTATCTTTAGCAGGTTACAAGCTATGAGAATGACCCCCGCTTGCTCCTTTTATTATTGGGTAAGGATGAGGAGCAACAGAGGCTGAGATTCCCTCTTTTCCTTTTCTCTGCAGGTTCCTGGAGCCACTCTGAGCCAGGAATGCAGTATATAGTGTGGTCTCCAGTCTGACTGAGGAGACATTTCCATTTTGGGCTCTACCACTGAAAATGTTTCTATCCTGCCTGGGCTCAGAGGACTAGGGGGAAGCTTGCCTTTCTTTGTTGCTACTTTTCTTTCCTTTAAGGAAAGCAAAAGAGGTGCTGCTGAGCAGATGAAGGGAGGAGGAAAGCTTAGGGAAATGGTAAGAAAACCTAAGGTATCTGAGAGGTAAATGCTTGTGTAATATGGCGTGTGGTTCCCTGGAGAACCCTCAATCCTCTGGTGCTTCAGTAACAGAGACAGACAATGAGATAGAGAAAAGGGGAGGGCAGATATAAGGACTGAGGACCAGGTTTCCCAGTCTGTAGCAGTGGCAGCTGATTCTGTCCTGTATCATGTGACAGAAGACTAGGGAGGAGGCACACACTTAAGCTCAACTAACTGGCTGGTGGGAGGTTGGGCAATCCTACTTCCGTAGTGATACTGCCTCGGAAACCCAAGGAGGGGTCGCTATGAGTCAGGGCTGACTCGACGGCACATAACAACAACAACAACAACAACTGGCTGGTCAGCTGATTCTCAGAAGTCAGTCAGGTGACCAGGCCTTGACAGACCTTCCCCTCAGAATGAGGTCGCTTTAGTACTGCAAAAGTGGCAGGGAGGCAGCATCTTTTGACCACCTCTAACTCCACAAGAGGAAGACAGAATCACCATCAGCAGCCCAAGGCCTGTTCTTATGAGGACAGGCATGCTGCCATCCTCCAGCCCCCTTTCTAACCTTGACACCAATGTTTCTCCTCCGTCACCCACCACATCTCTGCTGGGTTTGATAAATTTGCTGCAGTGTCCACACAGAACTCACAGATTATGGGGTTTGTTAGAGAATCAACAGGCTAGAATTCAAGTTCTGAAACGTGCTCAGTCTCAGCTGGCCGGCTCTCTTAGCGGCCCGTCATCTATCTCAGTAGTGTGTCTCTCTTTCAGTAACATCTTTCTCAGTTGGCAGTCAGAGAGGCATTCCCCTTCTCTGCCTCTAGGAGGGCTCACTTTAAGCCTGGCAGAGTGGCAAAACCAACCAATCCCGACATCAGAATTCCACACACCTGAGAAATAGTGCAAACTTCCCAGAAAATTGTTTTGTTTTGTGCAACAGTATTACTCCAGGTGGATAACTTTAACAATCAGTAGCTACTTAGTTGCTCATGGCAAATTCCACCATGGAGGTTTACAAAGACTATGCCTAGAAAAGCCATGCTATGTAATTTACTACATTACAAGGAGGCAAGTACAAGCCAAGAGCTCTTTGCTTGTTGATACTGATTTGTAGGCAAGAAGAAATGCTTTTAGAGATTTTTTAATGAGTGATTTTCTGTGTGTATCTGGGCTGACCTTATGTACAACAGAATAAACTGCTGCCTGGTCCTATCCCATCTTCACAATCATTGCTATGTTGGAGTCCATTATTGCAGCCACTGTCAATCTACCTCTTTGAGGGTTTTCCTCTTTTTCACTGACCCTCTACTTTTCAAAGAATAATGTCCTTCTCCAGGTACCAGTCTCTCCTGATAGAATGTCCAAAGAACATGAGATGAAGTCTTACTGCCCTCGTTGCTAAGGAGCATTCTGTCTGTACTTCTTCTGAGACAGATTTGTTATTCTTTTGGTAGTTTGTGGTGTATTCCATGGTATATTCAATATAATCCATATTCAGTATTCTTGGCATAGTGGTTAAGCAATCAGCTTCTAACCAACAGGTCGGCAGTTTGAACCCATCAGCTACTCCATGCAAGAAAGATGTGGCAGTCTGCTTTTAAAAGAATTACAGCCTAGGAAACCCTATAGGACAGTTCTTTTCTGTCCTGTAGAGTTAGTATGAGTCATAATCAACTTGACAGCAGTGTCATTTCAAAAAAATACTTTCCTCTAAATGTGTCTAAAAGTTCTGTATTTACCTTCCCCCCCCCTTTTGAGATAAGATTTGCATACAATGGAATGCACAAATCTTGAGTGTTCTGTGCTGCCTTTTGAGTGCTGTATTTTCTATCATTTTGTCAGATTTGTCAAAACCAAACAAAGTATCTGGCTAGTCACATAATTGCTATAAACTATTTAAGAAGTGCAGATTATTAAAGTAATTGAGAATGAGTATATTACAAACATATTAGAAAGATTATGTTTGGAGAAAATGTTCACTATGGCATAAAATTTTGTACCCTTACCACCCCTGGCCCTTCTCTTATTCCTGCCCTGACACTAAAACACACAGGAGATAGAAAAAAGTATAGAAATTAATTGAAGATTTTTTTCAAGACCCAAGTGTGAAAAACCAGCTAAAAGGTTACTTTGAGCTTTTGCCATTTGAAACAACGTTCTTCCACCTTTTCATTTCTTAAATTCAGAGAGAAATATTTAAATGAAGTATTTCACATCAAACCAAAAAACCTCCCTTAATTCAATATAGCCATTCTGTAAAGCCAAATACTTGATTCAGTGGCAATTCATGGTGCTGTTTGTCCATGTGAAATGAAAGGTTTCTAGGAAATGACAAATTAGTATTGTGAAGGGCGCACATTCTTCAATCTGTTTACAGAAATGAGACACAGATGTTGATTTTTATTGATTAGTAGTTTACTGAGGAATCCTTATTTGCATTATTTGTTTTAATTGTCAGTATACTGCTATTATACAAAGGTCTTTAAATGATGGAAAAGAAATCCCAAACCTGGTTAGGACCAACGTTTGCTGTGGGTCTCTGTGATGTCTTGCCTAAAATGAGACGAAATTAAGGAGATATGGTTAGCCAGAAAATATTTAGTGTGTGTTTCTAAATACCAGGTGTTGTGGGTTGTGAGTAAAACAGAAGTAGTGTGTTAAGAATAGAATCTCTAGAAAGAGCTTAGAGTTTACTTAGGAATATGTGGGTACATCATGGTCAGGAAGGAGAAGTGCAGTATACGTCCAGAAATCAGGGAGTGAGTAGAGACCATAATGGTTAAGAAAGGTTTCCTGGGGACCATCTACTATGAAGTGGTTGAGTGTGCATGGGTTGAGTGTGGATGGACAGGGGAGGGGGAGAGGGCTTTCAAAGCTGAGGATGGCTATGGGTGGCTCAGAAAAGGAATGCTTATTCTTTCAATCTGGTAAGAATTGATGGCTAATTTTTGGAAGTTTTGGTAGATAAGGTTGAAAACATAAGTTGGGGCTGATTGTGTTGGGCATTAAGTGACAAATAATTTTGAAGGCCAGCACAGTCCACAGTTTCCTGGATTATTTTCCATTCTTCACTTGTGATCGATAGAAATGTATATATTAGACTAAGACTGTTTTGTCAAAACGGTACACATTGATCCATTTCTATTTTGAAAAAAGAAATGAAGAAAGAATTGGATTGTGTAAACTCTTTCTAAATAAGTTTAAGAAAACTGGTGAGCAAACAAAATATATAGAATAAACTTTTAATCCAAAGGTATGCAAGTATCACCTTTTCATGAGAGGAAATGAACATGCTTGTGTATAAACCACAAACAAAAAAAGCCCAGCAGTGTTTCTTGGGTATAGTTACTCATGTTAAATGTTGCAAAATACTCAAGGAAAGAAAAATAGAAAAAGAAGGGGGGATGGATGTTGGTGGTTTAAAAAATACAGTGACTAACTGACTTGTGCTGACTAATATAAATGAACTCATAATGAGTAACAATAGTGAATTTAGAAGGAATATAAGTAGAAGGAGAGCTATTTAAAGGTTACTTTAGTAAAAAGGGCAGTTGAATTGGTCACAACTAAGGATTCCCTCTGGGAGATTGGAAAGTGATTCTGTTTACCTCTGAAAAGTTCTGTCTCTTATCTAAATGAGTCATCTTGGAGATGTTATGTAGAGTTCTTTCAAGTGTGGCTCCTTTTCCACTTCATCCTGGGGGAGGGGAGCGTTGGCAAATGAACTTGCCTGTGGTTTTGCATTGAAGATACCATTGGTGTGTCCAGTGGTAAGCAACAACCAATTGATTTAAAAAAAAAAGTTGGTGGCAGTATCTGTGAGCTGGAAATACAAAAGGTTTGTTTGAATTTATTTTCTTAGTTTTTGTATTCTTAGTATAGTATAAAATTATAAGAACTGACCAGCCATCCATTTTATAAACATTGAAGCTTTTTTATTAAAAAAAAAAAGAGAAAGAATATAGCATATAAATATAGCAAAATTGCAACTGAACAAAATGTGCAAAGATAGGATATTCTGTTCTAGAATTTTTAATTATCTGAATGTTCAACACAAAATGTTTTGTTTTTGTCTTTGTTTTTTAAGTGTTAATTTATTTTCTTTGAAACCCTTTTTTCCTAACTCCACTTACTCCAAGCTAAATAAGGAATTGGCTGGGTTTTTTTTTTCTATCATAGCATCTGACTTATTTTGACATTGCTTATTCACTCATGCCTTGTCCCCTTAGACTTAAACTTTTGATCCCATGTGGGTCATTATTATACCAATGCCTATAACTCAGTGCTTATAATATACTTATTTGTTCAAAAAAGTATTTAGATCATAAATTAAAGGTGGATTTATCTAGCTGTGTCTTGGGGATTATTATCTTGAAAAAGATACCAAACTAAGCTAAACCTAGAACATGCCTGCATATGAAGTTTTTAGCTAAAATATTTAAATAAGCTTATTTTCTATTCTTTCTGTTAAGTTTTGTTTTTTCCCCCATTATTTAGAATTTCTAGAGACTTGGGTCACTGTTAACATTTTATGTATATTTATATATTTGGAAGATAATCTGAGTTTATAAATTTGGGTAAAGCTTTCAATAAGGAATTTTTCCCTTTTAGTATGCAAGTAATGTGTGATAAATAAATATGAAAGTCGTTTCAAAGTGTGAGTTTGAACAGCATAAACAGCGAATACAAAGTTTTAGCTTTTCTTGAAGATGTTATCTGAAGGTTTTTGAGCAATTAATTGAAGGAGACATTTATTTAAATAAGCTTGAGTACCATAGGCAAGTTGATGAACAATTTAGTGGGTTTTTTTTTTTTTTAAGAAATCTAAATAGTTTAGAAGTAATTATTTGAATTCTTATTAAAGCATATATTATGAGCTTCCTTCAGCTGAATTTTAGCTTGACATGAAAAAGCATATATTTGCTTTTTAAAATTGGAGTTTATTTAAGTATTTTGGCTTAAATTTAACAGACTCATTGTTCAGAGTTAGGGGTGCTGAGAACAGATTTACTCGATACCTAATTCCCTCAAAACTGTTGGTAAATTTAGATGAAGCTGCTTGTACCAGAAAAAAACCCATCCTGTAGAGCTTTGTGATGTATTTAGAAATAATTTCACTGAAGGATTTTGCTTTCATAATTAGGAGACATTATTATAAAAGGGAATAGTTTTTTAAAAGCAGATTTACTTGTTGCATTCTACTTTTTGGAGGGTTTATCTTTCTTTATGAAAATGAAAAACGAACGTAAAGAGAGGGATTTATATGGACATTTGGTTTAAGAATTGGCACAAGCCTTTGCTTAACACATTATTCCAAATGGAGGTTGTTCCTGTTTTTATGCCTTCTGGTTTCGTCTAGGGCCAGATGTTATAAGTATTGTCCCTCTTAAGAAGAATTACTATTTCTAGTTCTGAAGTCAGTCTCTCTTTCTCTCTCTCTCTCTCTCTCTCTCTCTATCTATTTAGAACATAATCTGAGTTTATTAATTTGGGCAAAGCTTTGAAGAAGGAAAATTTCCGTTTTAGTATGCATTTAATGTGTGATAAATTTGTATGAAAGCCATTCATTCAGGTTATGAATTTTTTTAAATTTCCTCTAAATGTTGAACTTTTGAAATGCTAGTCAATAGAATGACTCTATATTCATTTTTACATATAAGCACCCTGAACAGGTTTAATCCAGTAGTGTTCTTTTTTAATTCTTATTAGTGATGTTTGTAATATCAAATATCTTTCTTAAAAGGAAACTTCAGTATTGAATGGAACTTGATGCGTTGAGTTTATGAGAGCTTTTCAACAAAGATAAATGGCAAGTTGAAGAGTATGGATGGCAGGAATATTTTATAAAGGGGGCTTTTGAATGGACAAAGAAATACAGCAGATAAATTAATATTGGAGTGAAGAAACAAAACTACCTTACAAAAAGTGGACTATGGATATTGGTTGTAACTCAAAATAACCTAGGTTTTTGGTTTGACATACTAAGATAAAAAAGCAATCTAGACTGGTTATTACATATCATTTGAATAACAAAGATCAGTGGATTGTTTGGCATCAGAAAGAGTGGAAAGCATTTGTTTTAACTTCTTGGATTCAAAAGAGCTCTCTGAATCTCATGCAAATTTTAAAGTTTGCCAGATAGAAAGTTTCTTAAAATGTGTTGCCTCAGACCAAGGAGCTTTAGGTGAGACAAAGTCAGGGTTCACTAAATACATTGAATGACTGAAGCAATAAACCTTATCTTAAAATGCCAGAATGATATTAAAGCTTGAATCTTGAGACATTTCAAGAAAATAAAGGAAGCATTGTTTTATATAGTAAGGGTCAAATCATAAACTCTTTATTAAAAAAAAAAGTAGTGCCCATTGGAACTATGAAATAGGCTGGGGGGAAAATCAGATGGGGGATGATTGATGTGTAAAAAGAGGTGTCAAGTCTTGGCTCACTGAAGAAAATAGGGTGCCATCTAGTGGAATCATTTCACTACTACTGACCAAGTTGAGTATTTCTGTTATTATTTTTGAAGATTTAGGTTCTTAGTAAAGTAATATAACAATTCATTTTGTCTCCCAGAGAGTTTGTTTTTAACTTTTTATTCTCAGATAATTTTACATTTACAGAAAAGTTGCAAAAATAGTACAGAAAGTTCCCATATACTTTTCACATAATTTCCTTTTCTTACCATCTTGCATTAACCATGGGTGCTCATCAAAACCAGGAAATTAACTTTGTTGTTGTTGTTATATGCCCTCGAGTGGGACCCAACTCATAGCGACCCCTTCTTGGGTTTCCGAGGCAGTATCACTATGGAAGTAGATTGTCCTATCTTCATTCTGAGGAGTTAGTACAGAACTATTAACTAAACTCCAGGCTTTATTTGAGTTTTGCTAGTTTTTCCACTAATGTCCTTATTCTATTCCAGGAGATCCCATCTAGGATCCCACAGTGCTTTTAGTCATCATGTCTCCTTAGTCTTCAATCTGAGACAGTTCCTCTGTTTAAGGAGGGTTTATTGAAAATGGTTCTTTAGGGATTGTGGCTCTTGTGAAATACATTGGAAAACAGAAGAGACTAAAAAACTTAGAGTTTATCAAATAAAATTTTTTATTTAGGATTACTTAATCCTGTTTGCATTTTCCCTATAGTCTTCTTTTAAAATATTCTTTTATTAAAAGATTGTTTCAATGAATCAGTCATGCATTTCAGGATTATAAAATTAGCAGTATTATTTCCTTGTTTTGTAATTGTGACCTTTAAAATTAAAGTTCTTTACATTTTTGTAATGACTAGAAAGAAAAAAAGGGAATAAAAATTAAACAGTATTTCAAGCCTTTGAGGCTCATGAATACTTAGATTACATTATTTGTAATATTCGTTGCCACATAATATGGCTTTATAATTTACTGTAAAATATTAAGAAAGAAACAATGTAGAAGATTTACAAATGCAAGGAACGTATGACAGAAAATTTGTCATGTCTAGTATAATTTTATAAGGAGCTCTGGTGGCGCAGTGCCTAAGGCATTTCACTGCTAACCAGAAGGTTGGAGGTTCAACCCATCAGCTACTCCACAGAAGTGGACAATCTACTTTGGTAAAGATTTACCACCTTGGAAACCTGATGGGGGTCACTATGAGTCGGAATCAGTGGGTTTGTTTTTTTGTTTTGTTTTTAGTATCATTTTATAAATAAAAATCTTGGTTAAAGAGGATTGTCTGGAGTTGGGTTAATCTGCCTCTTAAAAGCAGTATTCAGCATTAAAATACTAATCAAAAAAGTAAACTATATCACCATGAATCATTGAGCAATCAGATGTAATAATTTTGGCATAATTTTTGTCATTTTTCACCAAAATTATTTTTATGCTAATGATTTTCTCAAAAGATGGCTACAAAAGATAAATATAAATTGCTAGGAATGAAAATGCTTTTTTTAAAAAAATTTTATGATTTTTCTTTCATTTATTCCTGCATAGGATTTTCATATTTACAAAGCGCTTTGTAAGTTTTATTTGTTCTGAAAAGTTGTGAGACACAGGAAATAATCTTTTACAGTTTTCTCATTTTACTTAAAAGAAAATTGAACTATAAGGGATTTTTATATTTTGCCTTAACTTGAACAGCAGTCTTACGTACAATGGCAGGTAGAAAAATGGGTGACAAATTACAAAGTAATTTAACAGTAAACCTTAGTTTGCCTACATTTTTTATTATGACAGTAACTGAAATTTTTTAATGAAAGATAAATCTTCCAGAATTACACTGCTTAATAAATGTTTTATTTTAAAAATTTCTATCTTAATTATACATCAATGCTTCCAAAATAATTACAACATTTAAACAGCATATATATTTATGTAGATTTTTTCCAGTAGGTTGAATTACCTGCTCTATGATTTCTAAGCTAACTTTTTACTGTTTTATATATTGAAATAAATCTCTATTACAAATTATTTTTTTAAATAAAAATGATTTTTGGACCCTATTCAACATCATGGTTTTGTTGTTTCCGGTTAGTATAATGATTTGAAGAATCCTATATATGAAAGATGAGAATGACAAACACAGTCCTATTTTATTCATGTTAAGACTTCATTCCCTAGAATATCATCTTTGGTACTGTGTGATTCTTCTCTGATTATAATGACCACAGTATCCTCTTGTGTACCTGAAAGCATTGGAACAGCCTGGAATTTTCACAGAGTATGTAAAGTTTTCCTTTAGCTTCTCTCCACACACACCTTTCTCAAATCAACTGGAATAGATGTGGTGGTGGTGGTGATGTCTTAAGTGAAACTGCCTCCAAAACAAAGCAGAATGGCCCGGTCAGGACCTTAGCAACAGAGCCACCTTCTTCAGAAAACTTACCGTTGGGCTGATGTTGGCATGAGAATTAATGTGCCCTGGTTCCAAGATGCCATCACTCCTTTTAGCCACAGTCAGCCCATAAAGTAGCCAAGCTGTAGAGGCATGTCTGCTTTCCCAGAACATTTATCTTCACTAGGAGCTCTGGCGGCATAGTACCTTAGATATTTGACTGCTAACCAGAAGGCTGGAGGTTCAAACCCACCAGCCACTCCTCGGAAGGAAGGTTGGGCAATCTACTTTTGTAGTGATAC
>NW_006922395.1:389113-394964 GCF_000298275.1 Orycteropus afer afer | reverse complement strand
ATTCGACTTGACAGCAGTGAGGTGTTTTTTTTTTTTTTTTTTTTGGTTTAGGAGATACAAATTTCTATGGATTGTGTAATGGTGCCTTCTATATTTTTTTTTCTCAGCACATTTTTGTCTTTACCTAGATGCATGCTTAATTACTTGAAAGGTAAAACAAACATGAAGTTGAATTACTTGCCTTTAAGGCAATGTAGTGGAATAAAATAATAAATTAGCATGTTTTTCAGGTTTCCATTGGTGGTGTAATGGTTAAGGCATTCGGCTGCTAACAAAAATGTTGCTGGTTGGAACCCACCAGCTGCTCTATAGAAGAAAGATGAGGCAGTCTGCTTCCATAAAGATTTATATATCCTTGGAAACCCTATGAGGGGTTGCTATGAGGAGAAATTGACTCAATGGCAGTGAGTTTGGTTTGGGTTTTTGGTGCAGGTTTCCCACATATTATTGGTAACCCTCTTCTCTCTCACCTTTCATTTCCTCATGCCCTGGCAACCCAATTGGGTCACTGGAAGCTTTAAGTTTCCTCTCACCTGGTGCTGTCTTTGCTGGAGGAAATAAATTAGTCTGTAGTATTTATTCATGTACTTGTGGCTGTTAGCTATCATCCCTTTCAGGTAAATACTTAAAACTTAACAGAAGCCTTGGGGGAAGTAATACCTGAAAGCTAAGGACTGGCATATTTAGGCTTCTGAGTATTCGAGCAAATGACCATTATGCTACTGCTCAGTTCAGTACCACACTGGGCCTGACTCTGCCAGTGTCTAATCACATGAGAAACATGCAAAGTAAATCTTGTAAAAACTACTAATTATATTATATATATTATCTTCTCTGGGACACAGAAACAAACATTTTTCAGACTAGTGAATGAAAGGGTTTCCAACGAAATCCATTTACACAGTGAACTAGGTCATATTATAGCTTGTGAACAGAACATAACAATGTGAAGACATTCCAAAGGAAACTGGAGAAATAAAGAATTTGCCTATTCAGCTATATACTTCTAGAAAATTTTGTATCTATTTTGCATATGTTTATTAGAAACTGGATTCTTAAATAATTTTAAGTTGATGTCTAGCAGGACTCAGATAATTTTTCATCAACTTCCAACTTATATTTTGACAACTGAGTTTATCATTAAGTATTTTCAATAACATCTGGGCTTCCTTTTGTATATTTTTCCTAAGTGGAAAAAAATTATTCTTCTTGAAGTTATATATACTTAAACATCTCTGTTTCTTAGAAGAAGCCCTTAAAAATAATATAAATTGGACATTTTATATACAGGTCCAAAGAAATTTGTTAGTGTGTGTAAATAAGGATAATCTTGCATAGATGTTAGTGATACAAAATAACCACTATCATTACAGAAGTAACAGAAGACAGAGTAATCCCTCAGAGACAGCCAAACACCTTGTGAGAAAGAACCACCAGGCCTGCCAACTGAGGAAAAAAAAAATCTATCCATTTGGTTTAGGCAAAATTAACCCACCAATTTCAGATATGTTCTTGAAAGCTTAAGTATATAAATAAAATAGGAGCCCTAGTGTCCCAGGGGTTAAGTGCTTGGCTGTTAGAACTGAAAGGGTGGCCGTTCAAACCCACCAGCTGCTCAGTGAAAAAAAAGGCCTGGCAATCTGCTTTCATAAAGGTTATAGCCTAGGAAACCCTGTGGGATAGTTCTACTCTGTCCTTACAGGGTTACTATGAATTGGAATTGACTCTGACACAAAACAAGAAGTGTGTGTGTTTATATAATATATATGCTCAAAGTTTCTGTCAAATCATATTTTGTAGAAACCATCAGAAAATGGCTTTTTGTTTAATGGTTAAATTGGGATGTTTCACTGAGGAAGGGGATGTGTCCTCCTAATTTGGGCTGCCCGTCTGACTCTAGGAGCTCTGGTAGCGTAGTGCCTAAGGCACTTGACTGCTAACCAGAAAGCTGGCAGTTCAAACCCACCAGCCACTCCTCAGAAAGAAGGTTGGGCAATCTACTTCTATAGAGATACCACCTCGGAAACCCAAAGAGGGGTCGCTATGAGTCAGGGCCAACTCCACAGCTCATAATAACAACATCTGACTCTGGTGTTCCTTGTGCTTGTGACTGCCTTTCATCCATCTCTGAAGCATTGAGCTCCCTGTGTCTTGACTGCTTGCTTTTTGGTGTTCTTCTGTTCCCAAGTGCCTATATTCCTAGGGAACACTAGGCCTAGGTACTCAGAGTCAGGTGGGGGACTGCACAAGGTAGCCCCCCCCACACACACACACACAAAACACACGCACTGGCAATCCACATTCAGTAGGTCCCTGTCTAGAAAGTTCCTTTGGGGATTCTAATCTGTAGCCAAGGTTGCCAATTCTTGCTTTAATGAGTGAAGGATTATTGGTCTTTTCATTTTTTGGGGGGTGGGGTGGGGAGGAGGGAGAAAGGAAACCTTAGAAAGTAATATGGATGATACAAATGTGTACTCAGAATCCATGTTTGGAGTCAAAGGAGAATATGAAGTTTTCTCATACCTTCTCAAGGGCAATCATTTGTTGAACACCTGTTGTGTTCAGCAGGCTCTGAAATGATGTTACCACATTTTATCCTTACTCTAACACTGTAAGCAAGAGGTTATTGATTTTATTTTACAGGTGAGGTTATAGACATTAAAAAAGGCTATTCAGTCACTTGCCAAGATTGTTGTTGTTGTTGTTATGTGCCGTCGAGTCGGCCCCGACTCATAGCGACCCCTCCTTGGGTTTCCGAGGCAGTATCACTACGGAAGTAGGATTGCCCAACCTTCCTTCCGAGGAGTGGCTGGTGGGTTTGAACCGCCAGCCTTCTGATTAGCAGTCAAGTGCTTTAGCCACTATGCTACCAGAGCTCCTTGCCAAGATTAGAATCAGTAAATGATGGAAAGTATGCATGACCCTTACTTGTCCGATTTCACCAAACCATATCAAGCAAAACTCAAACATTGAAATGGGTGTATGTCAATATAAATAAAATTAATGATTTTTCAATGCCAGACACTGTTCTAGGTGCTGGGGATACAGCAGTGAACATATATAAAAATAAGTGATGATTTATCAGATTCTGAGATAAAATTAGAAGCTTTATCTGTGCATATTTCATAATGTCCTTTTTCATGAGCAAGGCGTTGAAACATAGAACCCAAGATTAAATGTCATTCTTCCATTGACTCATAAAATTACTGACCTAACAGAGTACTTCTGAGGTTACCTAGCCAGCTCCTAAGGATCTGGGGAAATGCAAACCTAAACCACTCTCCTATAGCTAATTTTCAGAGAGGGAGAACCCATTAAGCCTTTGTAGTACCTGCTGTTTTAAAATCTTAACAGCCTGTTGTGATAACAATCAATTATTTTGCCACTTAGAATTGGCTGGTATAATTGTGAGTTTTAAACTGAATATATATTTTAAAAAAATCTTTTAAATTATGCATTCTATGCTCTTAACCAAATGTAGCACTTCTTCAGTGATTATGAAATGATGAGCAAAAGCCCAGGCAGGTGATCCAATACCTGGTACTGATGCATCCCGAATCCTACCTACTGTGGCATCAACTCCTGACAGTTACTCCTTCTTTTCTGTCCCAAATCTATTGGTCAGTTAACCTCACTTTGCAATGTAAAGTTCTAGGAACATCTTCCCTTCTAGTACTTGTCTCAGTTACCTTGTAGGTGACTTGATTTTGTTTTTTCTTCCGGAAAGCTCTATGCTTTCTATAGAACTGCATTCTTATTTTTTTTTCATCTGTTGATTGTTAGGGTTAATTCAATTACCAGTTTTGGGGCAACAGATTTGAATCCGTTTTATTAAACACTCCCACGTGGTAATTTGGCATCTTGAAAGCTTAAATTATGGCCACTTTCTCCTTAATTCTCAGATTTTGTGATTGTTTCTATGCTTTGAACGTATAAGGAAAAATTAGAGACACTGTAAATGCTTCCCATCCCGAGAATGCCAGTTGTCAGGGAAACATCTCCCAAAAGAATAATTTGTCAAACATTTACAGAAATTTCCCATTAGAAGTGTCTCATTCATTCTCTGTTCAGCAGAATATTCTGGTTTATTAAGCATTGAGCCTCTGCTGTCTGGAATTGTCATGATGGTTACTAGAGCCTGTTTCAGGGCCTTCTTAGATCCAGGGTTATCTCCCCTGCAGCATGTTGGTCATGCTTGGCTTGAGTTACCTCACAATGGCTTCTTCATTTTGGTCTAACAAATTAACCCTGGCTAGAAAGAATCATTATTGCTTTTAATGTTCAATCTTTGCCTAGCCCCTTAGTATACTAACTTGATGTTCTCCACAAGCCCCCTGACATTGCTCTTCAGATGTAGGAAAAAGAACTTTCTAGGTTGCAGACTTAAAACCAACGTGGAATTTACTTAATCACCAAAAGATCACATATTTCCTGATTTTCTGTTTTGATCACTATGACTGTGGGGATGGTGGTGGTGGGGTATGTCTTGGGGAAGATTCTTTTTAAGGCTATAATATTTTCACTCCCTGCGTTTCTCTTTGTTAACTAGCACTAATTTCCATTTTAATTTTCTGTTTAATTGTTTAATGTCTGTAGCCCCCAGTAAAGTTTAAATTCTACAGTGTCAGGAACTGTCACATTGTCTCCTATATAGATCAATATATAGGTCAATAAATACTTGTTTTTATTAGCAGTGCAAGCCACTCCTCGGAAGGAAGGTTGGACAATCTACTTCCATAGTGATACCGCCTCAGAAACCCAAGGAGGAGTTGCTATGAGTCAGATCTGACTCGATGGCAGTGAGGTTTTTTTTTGTTTGTTTTTTTGGAATGTACCACTGTGCTGGGACCTTGGAACTTGGGCCAGTCACTTTCCATATCTAGACCACAGTCTTCTCATCTGTGAAATAAGGGCATGGGCAGGAAAATTTATGAGGTTGCTTTCAGCTTTATGAGTCTGAGTTTGTGTCTGAGTAAATGGGAGAAGCATTGCAGCCACTTGGATGCCACAACTTTGTTTCCAAACCCATGGTGACTCTATTTAAAAGTGCCCGGCCTTGGGTTGGGAAAGGCTGGCCCATTGCTTTCCTGAGGAGTCCATGCCAGAATCCCGAGTCACCACCTTTGGGACATCTGAGGGTAGTGTTTTTCAGACTTTTTTGGTAGCTGCTAAATTCTCTTCAAAGAAATAAAGAATAAACACTAAAACTTATAGTTGTGTTGACAGAAGCCATGCCATGTCAGCACTTAACCTGGGCCTGGATATTTTTGCATGTAAGATGGAGGAAATCCTGAAGGTGGAATTCTTGAGAGGGTAGCTGCTCTGGTTAGAAACAGGGTTGGAGACCTAGTGGTGCTCCCTAGGCAGCTTTACATTCATCCTGACCCTTGTGCACCTCCATCCCTTGGTCCCCATCTCCAGCTCCAATGTTCCCAGCTCACTTCCTAGGACAATATTTCAAATCCTCTGCCTTGGCTTTCAATGACTTGGTAACTACAGTGGTGCTTGGCAGGCCAGATTCAGAAGCTGAGATCCTGAAATTTACCCCATGAATACTAATTAAGAGAGTCCCCCAAATCTTTCCTCTCCAACTACCATTATTTTTTTTTTAATTTTATTTTGATTTGGATGAAGATTTACAGAGTAAATTCACTTTTCATACAGCAGTTCACATAGACTTTGTCTCATGTCATTGACCAAAATTTACAATACAACAGCTCCCCTCCCACTTCCTTCCCATAGTTAACTTCTTCCCAGTGTTCATCCCTCCATACTCTTCTGCGCCCTGAGCTGTCTCCCTGTGCATAAGCAGCCCTTCCTTCTCCCATGATTGTTCTCTCCAGGGTGTGTG
>NW_006922395.1:374542-386783 GCF_000298275.1 Orycteropus afer afer | reverse complement strand
TTATTACTCTGATACCAAAGATAGAAACAAACAAAAAACAAGCCCACAGTATTACCAACAAAAAAGCTATAGGCCAATATTCTTCAGGAACATAGGAAAAAGAAAACAAACAAACAAACAAACAAACAATGAGCAATATTGCTGTCAAATTTATGTGTGTTGAAAAATTAATACCAATTCTACACAATCGTTCTAGGAAGAAGAAAGAAAATACCCCAACTTATTTTATGTGGACAGCATTATTACTCTGATACCAAAGATAGAAACAAACAAAAAACAAGCACACAGTATTACCAACAAAAAAGCTATAGGCCAATATTCTTCAGGAATATAGGAAAAAGAAAACAAACAAACAAACAATGAGCGATATTGCTGTCAAATTTATGTGTGTTGAATTGTTCATAATAGAAGCTCTGGTGATGTAGCGGATGAGGCATTAGATCAGTGGTTCAAATCCACCACTTGTTCTATGGGAGGAAAATGAGGCAATCTACTTCTGTAAAGATACAGCCTTGGAAACCCAATGGGGGGTTGCTATGAGTTGTAATCCTATTTGATGGCTGTTGGTTTTTTATTTGGTTTATTGTTATTTACTAAGCACCAGCTTTTTTGGTTTCATTGATTTTCCTTTTTTCTGTTTTCAATTCCGTTGATTTTTATTTCTTCCCTTTTGCTTGTTTTGATTTTATTTACCTCTTTTCTATTTCTTTTAAAGATGGAAGCATAGATTATTGATTTGAGACCTTCTTTTCTAATATAAAGGTGGCTCTGGTGGTATAGTGCTCAAGGCATTTGACTGCTAACCAGAAGGCTGGTGGTTCAAACCCACCAGCCGCTCCTTGGAAGGAAGGTGGGGCAATCTACTTGATTTCTGATACTACCTCAGAAACCCAAGGAGGGGTCGCTATGAGTTGGATCTGACTTGACGGCTTTGAGTTTTTCTAGTATTACCATTTAATGTTATAAATTTTCCTATAAGGACTGTTTTATCTGCATCATACACACATTTTTGATGTTATTTCTATTTTGTTCACTTCTAAGAATTTCATTTTTCCCTTCTTTGACCCATAGATACTTTAGAAGTACTTGGAAATTATCCTTTTCTCTTTGTTGTTCATTTCCAATGTAATCCCATCATCAGCAAGCACATGCTTTATATTTCCGTTCTTTTAATTTGTTAAGATTCAGGGTATGGTCTGTTTTGATGAATGTTTTATGTGTACTTTAAAGAATACATATTCTTCTTTTGTTGGTTAGAATGTTTTATAAATAGCAATTAGATTCAGTTGGTTGGTATTTTCTACTGTCATTGAGTAGGAATCAACTTCAAAGCAATTAACAGCATTTCTATTACTGAGAGAAGTATTGAATCCTCCAACTATAACTATAAATTTATCTATTTCTCCTTTGAGTTGTGTCAGTTTTTGCTTCATGTATTTTGTACATCTTTTGTTTGGTGCGTATATATTTAGAATCGTTACGTCTTCTTGATAAATTGACTCATTTTCATTATGATGTCCTTCTTTATTCCTGGCAAATTGCCTTTGCTTTGAGTTTGCTTTGTTTGACAGCCACTGCAGCTTTCTTTTAAATAGTGTTCATGTGGTATATATTTTCCATCCTTTTGCTTTTAATCTTCTACCTACCTATATTATTACATATGAAATGAAGCTTCGGTGGACAGCATATAGTTCATTTATATTTCTGTTTTCATTCTGACAGTTTCTCTCTTGTAAACTGTGTATTTAGACCATTTGAGTTTATTGTAATCATTTATATTTTGATTTGTCTACCATTTTATTATTTACTTTCTGCTGATTTTCTCTTTTTTACTTTGCTGTTTCCTATATTCTGCCTTTTTTTTCCCTACACACAATGGAATATTATTTAATCATCAAAAGAGAGTAAGTTCTGAATATGTGCTACAACATGGATGAACCTTGAAAACATACTGAGTAAAAGACGACAGACACAGAAGGACAAATATTGTATGATCCCACTTTTGTGAATCTCTAGAATAGGCAACAGCATAGGGACAGAACATAGATTAGAGATTACCAGGGACTAAGGGGAAGGGGAGAAGTGGAGTTATTATGCTTAATGGTGCAGAATTTTTATTTGGAGTGATGAAAAAATTTGAGAATAGTGGTAACTGGTAAAAAAAAAAAAAGGCAGAGAGAGAATCTTTTTTTCTTCTTAATGTATTCTGCCTTTTGAGTTATTTGAATTTTTTTAGAGTTTCATATTATCTCTTTGTATGCTCTTTTCATTTTAAGTGCCTGCCTTAGGGATTGCAGTATACTTAGTTAACTTTTCACAGTCTACTCAGAATCATTTGAAGTAAGTGTAGAAGCCTTGGGGTTTCTGGGTGTCACAATGAGTTAAGAACTCATCTACTAACTCAAAGGTTGATGGTTTGAGTCTATCCAGAGTTGCTTCACAAGAAAGCCCTGACAGTCTGCTTCTTAAACATAAGCTATTGAAATCTTTATAGAGCACAGACATGAGGTCGCCATGAATTGACTTGGCAGCAACTAGGTTTTTTTTGTTGTTGTTGTTATGTGCCGTCCAGACAGCCCTGACTCATAGCGACCCCTCCTTGGGTTGCCGAGGCAGTATCACTACGGAAGTAGATTGCCAACTAGTTTGGTCTGGTAGAAACCTTACCACCAATCAGATTCTTTTGCAATCTTATTGGCTATATTGGCATACATTGAAAACTTCATCAGACATGCTATAATATTTACTTTCAAACATCAAACACAATTTAAAGAACTCAAGGAGAAATACAGTGTTTCCATTTACCTTGATATCTCTATCTACCATTTCTGTTACATTGCCTTCCTACTTGTTCTAAGTTTCCTGTGGAACCAGTTAGTTCCCTGTTGTCTAAAGAACTTTGTTTAGGAATTACCTTAGAGGAATTCTGCCAACGAGTTTTTTGTTTTCCTTCATCTGGTGATGTCTGTATTTTACCTTCATTCATTCATTCCTGAGGGATATGTTTGCTGGATATAGAATTCTGTGTTCACAGCTCTTTACCTTCAGTACTTTAAAAATGTTTCACCATTCTTTCTGTCTTCTATGGTTTCTAATGAGCAGGCCAACACCCTTGGAATTTTTTGTGCCCTTCTATGTAATGTGTCATTTTTCTCACTGCTTTCAAGAATTTTTTCTTTATTCCTATTTCAGCATGATTATCCTTGGATTTATCCTAGATGTAGTTAATTCTGCTTCTTTAATCTCTAGGTTTATGTCTTCTAGGAAACTTGCAGCCATTATTTTGTCAGATGTATTTTTTTTCCTAGAGCGTTTTTATAATAGCTGCTTTAGAGATTTTGTCAGAAAATTCAAGCATCTGTGTCATCTTGGCATTATCATCTGTTGATTGTCTTTCCCCATGCTGAGTACTTTTGTATTTTATCTGGAACATTTGGAGTATTATTAGATCCTGAATCTTGTTTAAATCTTGTGGAGAATATTGATATTTTTGTTTTAGCAGGCAGTTGACCTGGTTAGGTTCCGACTACTAGTTCCACCTTGCCTTTGGTGAGCTGTGAGTCCAATGTCAGTTCAGTTTTCAAAGCTTTTTTACAGTGCTGTTTGGATGTGTCTGGCGTGTATGCCTCCCAGTGGCCAATCTAGAACCTAGGTGGTTTAGACCTCAAATCTTTGGTATGTTGTTATGCTTAGATCCATGCAAGTAAAATTTGGTGGTGAGCCCAGTTGATGAGCAAATTTATGGGGTCTCTTTCCTGAGCTCCCCTCTCTCCATGATCTCTCTGCTACTTACCAGTGCCATGGGCCTCCTTTTGTTGGTAATTTACCCAGAAAACTTGACCTTAAATTATTCTGTTCTGCTGTGTACTTCTACAACTGTGCCTATGTCTGAGGCCAAGTGATGGGAGGACAGAGAGACTGAAAACAGTGAGGTTTGGCCCTATCCTCTCAGAACCGCATCTCCATTGAACCACGAGGAAGGTTTCTTTCCCACAGTTTTGGTCTGGCAGGCGCCCATTGGCACTGGCTGATACTGCCACCACAGGATTACTTGAGGGGCTGCTGCATGGGAATGAAGATGGCCTCTTCAAACCAGACTTCAGAGTGTTTCCTGGATCCTCTGTGCTCCAGTGCCGCAGATCATGTGTTAGGTTCAGGCTTAGGGAAACTGGAGCAGAAAGTGATGGTAAACTCACTGGCAGGATGATGTTACTTTGAATTTGGATCTTCTTTCCTAATTTGCCTGCTAATACTTAACTATCCAGAGTCCTCAAATATCTGTTGCATGAGGTTTTATAGTTGTGTTCACTGGGAAAGACAGCATATGGAGTGTGCTGACTCTGTCTTACCAGAACCTCTGTCTGGTTTTGAATATATCGAATAGTATGAGTCTAAATAATGGATGCATTAATTTCTCCCTTAGCTTCACTGTACCCCACTTTGTATTTTTGCTTGAAAACTATCCTTATGACACAAATACACATTTCAGGAAGAAGAAAAGGATTAATAAATACTGCCATGTCCATTTTCTGATGAAACAAAACTGCTTCTCTCTTGACTCTACAAGTAGAACAAAGTGAGGAGTAGTTTTTTTCCTCCTTGACCTATTATTAAAATGAAGATTCTTAATCAAAGGCTAGAATTATAAATATGTCAAAGGTTTCGGAATTCCATTTCATCCAACTCGAAAAGGACAATAAAGATGATGCTTAAGTAAATCTAAGTCCAGCAGGCACCCTCTGTACTTAACTGAAGCAGTGGTACTTTAATGAAGAGAGTGTTGTTGCACATTTTTGAGTGACACGTTTTAAAGTCTAAATATTGTACGTGTTTGTAAGTACTTTAGAGGTGATCATTGTGGTAATAGTAAAAATTGGAATACACTCTCCTATGGAAATTTGAAGTAAAGTTGTAACTACCTCCTTTCATAGTGAAATGGTTAAAGGTGTTCCCAGGGCAGTGAATGATATTCAAAGACCTGTTGTTCAGGAGGGGTGGGGAGCAGGAAGCTCTGTTGGTGTTAGAGGAGAATGGAATGTTTTAGGGAGTGGGGGTTTGTCATTTCCAGGAGCAGGGCGGGCAGCACGGGGAGAAGGTCTGACTCCAGCTTGAGCCCACTCACAGGATGTCAGGGGGAAGTGTGACTAAGGTCACGGCCATGCCACGTGGTGGGCCAGCTGGAGCCAGAGTAGGAGCTGCTGTGGCCACACATCCTGAGTTTCCATGGTCTAATGCAGTGGGCTTGAAAGAAAGGGTGGATGCAGGATGCTGGCTGGGCGTGCGGAGTGCGTGGGCAGTATGTCTTAAATGACAGTGGGTGGAGATATACAGCATTTCATCTGCTTTTTCTCTGACACCTTTTAAAGATACAACCCACAATTTTCAAGGATTTATGCCAATATCTGCTAAATGGATCTTGCAGTATATCTTAAACCCTTTAGCATTCTTAGGCACACAAGGAAATTTTCTTTTTTGAGTACCATTTACAACAAATATGGGACTTTAAAATAGATTTAGAATTTACAATGCTGTTTGTATTAAGCAGAGTTTATTAGGTTGTAATTTTGAAATCATACTTAAGTAATTTAAAGATATTTCCATATCTGAAAAATAGATTTCTTTGGATAAGAGCTGTTCAGGATGTTTAACAGGTTGGGTTTCAGAATTTCAGTAGGTTTATGGTGTCATCATCCAATTTGACAGATTGAATTTGCACTTAGAGGAAATGAAATGTATTTTTAATCACTGGAATGCATTGAACTAAGAAGATGGGAGAGTATATGTCAGATTTCAGCTGTAATTAAAGTTTTACTGATGATTTTTCAATTACTTGATGTGTTTAAACTCTTCTTGAAGAAATTCTAGTTTCCTTGATTTAAAGTATAGAGATTCTTAGAGAATAGGTATAGAATTCTTACTCTCAGTCCATTGATATTTGAGAAGCCTCAGGCCAAAATTTCCAATTCATTGAGTTTAGGGAAAAAAATATTATTTAAAACTATTATAAAGTATTAATCCTTTCCCTCACCTAACAAATTATTTATAATGCTTGAAAGAATGAAGGAAGGGGTATTCTTCAGCTCTACTAGGTAGTTTTGGTTCAAGTATCATCGATTCTTGGCTCGTACTAAGTACTGTGCAGTATATGTGCCATCACTGTTGAAGATCTTGTTTTTAAGATCATGCCTGGCAAGAATTCATCAAAGTGTAAAAAGCATTTCCTTTAATGTGCTAAATATTTAGTTTAGGTGTTCTTCCTGAAAATTAACACTTACCTTCTTCCTATGGAGAGAAGAGAAGAGAAATCACAAACTTTAATTATAGTATTTTCAATGTAATATCTGAACTTATTTATGATAAAAAAAAAGTGTTGAGAAAGGACAGGTATCACATATATGCTTTATTGTTGTTGTTATGTGCCGTCAAGTCGGCCCTGACTCATAGCGACCCCTCCTTGGGTTTCCGAGGCAGTATCACCACGGAAGTAGATTGCCCCATCTTCCTTCTGAGGAGTGGCTGGTGGGTTTGAACCGCCAGCCTTGTGGTTAGCAGTCAAGTGCCTTAGGCACTATGCTACCAGAGCTCCTATATATGCTTTAGAAGCCACAAATTTCTTAACAGCTAGAGAGAGTGTGAACCAATAATTCTTGAGTTCTTGTTGTGTACCCTCCTTGAAGCCAAGTTGCAGACTCTGGTTTCTTTTCATTTTCACACTCATTGATTCAATTAAATTTTTTAATTTGAAAGAAAATTAATTCATAGCTTGGTAGTTTGGCTTTTGTTGGATGGGTAGGTATGAAAGAAGGAGTAGAGGGTGCACAGGTGAGTCTTTTTGGTGACTTTAAAGGTTATTTCTCAACTGGAGCCCACTCTGTCCTCTAGGGGACATTTGGCCATATCTGGAAACATTTTGGTCTTCACAGCTGGGTAGTGGGGATGGCATCTAGGGGATAGAGGCCAAGCGTTCTGGTAAACATTTTACAATATGTGGGATGTAGGATTCCACAACAAGGAATTATCTGGTCCCAAATATCAGCAGTACTGAGGTTGAGAAGCCCTGACTTAAAATTATCACAGAAAAAAAAAAAAAAATGGAAATCCTTGTCTTCCTTGCCTCACTAAGATGTAGGGAAGAAATTTGAGCCTGATTCACCCATCTTTGCAGATAAACCCTGTTGAAATATTTGTGGACATCTGAGGAAAAGAAACAAAAGAATTTACATGTGATTTCGTGGGTCCAATGTTTTTGAGGTTTTCACTTTCAGGATATACTGCTTATCCAGCCTGAATTTCTCATAGTTTCTAATAGTATAGTTTTGACTTCTTCCACTTGATCTCTCCCTCATGGAGATAATAATTAGCAGATGACCATTCTGCTTGAAGAATACTTTTGTCCAAAATATTTAGAGGCCACCTTAAAATTGCCCCTTAGCTTTAGATACCATCAACCAATAACGAATGCTACAGTGTATCAACATTACTAAGGTTATTACTAAGCATAAAAATAGTGAGGTGGCAAAGTTGAAATCTAATACACCAGTAGGATACTGCTTTGTTAGCATAAAGTGTCATAATTTGTGGTTTTTGGTAATAAACCTATCAAAGTTCTATTTTTTAATATTTAGATTTGCCTAGAGTTTGAGTTGCACAATCTCAGCACCTTAGAGGCCCTGAGCCCTCTTCTGATAGCCATGTAAGTTCCCTTCTACAACATTCCAAATGGTCATAGATTTATAAAAAGTATTATAACCGTAGTATCTAGTACAATACATTGTTCTTAGACATTTCACAATATTTATCACAGCTTTAAATATCATAACACTAAAATCAGTGAAGAGATTGAATGGAGCTGGTATAAGAAAAAGCTGGAAAGCCAAGAAAGGTGTTTATCAAGAATGGTGCAGTGGGGAAGAAGGTCAGACAAAACCACTAGTGGTTTATTCATGCATACCAGAAATGTTTTTGAACACCTACCAAGTGCGTGTGCTTTAGGCCCTGGGAATGCAGCAGAGTAAGAGAGGCAAGGGCCTTGCCTTTTTATAGTGCTTGTATTTCTGGCTAGTGCCTAAGGCATTTGACTGCTAACCAGAAGGCTTGTGGTTCAAACCCACCAGCCACTCCTCAGATCCCATCTCAGAAACCCAAGGAGGGCTCGCTTTGAGTTGAATCTACTCAATGGCGGTTAGTTTTCTTTGTTGTTGTTATATTTCGGTATGTAGGGTTGCTGTGAGTCAAAATCGACTGGATGGCAGTGGGTTTGGTTTGGTTTTATATTCTAGATGGAGGGGAATATGAATAGATGATTGTAGTTGGTGGAAGAAAGAAATAAAAGGTGTGTTGTGAGAGAGTAACATGGGGAAGGAGGAGTGAGCTGTTCAAGGAACTTAAAGAAGGTGATACTTGAGACAAGAACGAATAGGGTTTAGCCAGAACTGAAAGAGCAGGCAGAGGGAACAGCAAATGCAACAAGCTAGGCTGCTGATTTTCTAAAAATGAAATATTTTATCATAGTCCTGGGAGAAGACCAGATGTCTGCTTCTCAGTTTTAATTTCTAAATGTGCTTTAGTTACCTGAAAAATAAATGCTCTTTGTTTCCTTAAACTTAATTAATATATATTCCACCACCACATCCACATGTTAAAAAGGTATATATGCGCATAAATAGAAATAGCACACTAATTGAGGTAATCTTCCCAATCATAAACATTGAAGATAATTTTAGAAAATACCATTTTTTTTCTCCCATATTACTTTTTTTTTTTTTAAGGCAGAACATGGACATTCAGATCTTCTGTCGTGGTTTACTTACTATTAACTATTCACCTGCTAACAACTAAAATTTCACCAAAAGAGACAAACAACCTAACTATTAATTTAAAATAATGTTTTAGAAATATATTTCTTGGCCTGGCAAGATTTACATGTTTTGTTGCTTAACTACTTTCCTGCTGTTTTTTATTTTTCCTTTTTTTAACTTCCTGAGGTGAGAAAATCTACTTAAAAGTAGTAGATAAATAAATAATTCTCAATCCATATTTTAAAATACTTTTTCCCGTGGATTTTAATCTCGTAAAAGGTACATTTCAGGTTGCCCTGAGTCCTAATCTTAGATCTCCTGCTAATGGCGGCGGGGAGGCGGGGGTGGGGGTTGTCGTTGAGTGAGGCATTTACCCTCTTCATACCAATTATGTTAACTTTTGATTACTTTATTAATTTTGTTGTTGTTGAGAATATACACACAAAAAACATACCTATTCAATCATTTCTACATGTCCAACTCAGTGACACTGATTACATTCTTTGACTTATTTAACCATTCTCATTCTCCTTTTCTGAGATGTTCCCCCTCATTAACATAAACTCACTATTTCCTGAGGTTCCTATCTAATCTTTTTTCTTTTTTTTATTTAACTTTAGGTGCAAGTTTACAAAGCAGAGTTTGTTTTATAATCAACATTATATGTACGTTTAGCTTCACTCCCCATTTACCATGCCCAACCCTCACTCAGTCTCCTCCCCTATCTGCCCAGTAACCCCCCCCTCCCCATGCCCCTCATAGTTATGCACTCCTGTGTGCCCTGCATTTCCTCCGTGAAAATGTTGCCCCTCTGGTGCCCTGTGTTCAGTTGGCTCCAAGGGATTCGTTTCCATAGAGTATGTGGGTGCACCACCCTGTGTTGAGTGGTCTGCATGTACATCTTGTTTACTATTGGGCTGAGAGCCAGCCCCTGAGAGTGAGTTTTATTCCAGGCACAGAAGTATCCCAGGGCCATACCTAATCTTTTGAGTTGCTGTTGTCACTTTGATTCCATATAGATAGTTCTTTAAAAAGTATAATATTCAAAACAGACTTTTTTACTAGTTAAGCTAAACCATTGTTTATTTTTAGGAAGATTTCAGGGGATATGTTAACTTTTAAAATGAGGAAGAAAAAACAATGGGATAGGGGATAAATGAAATGATCGACAATGAGAATACAGCAAAACTGATAATTTTTGAAGCTGAATAAAAGTACGTGGCTTTCATTAAATGATTTTCTCTCACTTTTACATATGACTTGACAATTTCCATAATAAAACATTAAAGAAGAGGTTACAAAAATAGATAAAACTAAAGTCCTGTTCCAGGACTGCTTTTGAGTGTTATTAAAAGGTTAAGGGGAAGACTTGAATATCCCTAGATGCAGGTGCAGTGGTAGACATGATGCAGGGCAAGCTCAGAATCTTTGGTGTGAGTAACAAGGAGGAAAATGGATGCAATGTTTGAGGACGGTGCAGGTAGAAATTTCTCAGCTATGGCCACTGATAGCTGATCCACTTAGACCTGGCTCATAATCATAAACCCTCTAGTGAAGGGGTTCCTCCTATGAAACTTGCCCTCTCTTCATCCATCCCCTTGAGCCCCACTTTTTTTCCCTCCTAAAAGTCGGCCTAAACTTTCCAGTATCTTGAATGGCTGCTGAATATGGTACCATGTCCAAAGTCTTGCACAATGATCAAGAAATTTCTTCAGTACTGGCAGTTCTAAGATCTGTTCATTTTTGGGACATTGGTCTTTGCCGTGAAGCTTTGATTCAGTGTCTCACTTTAGTGGTTGGTTCCTATTTCTTGAGCCAGTTACTTATTACATTATAAGAGTTATTTTGTTCTGAGCTGCAGGATCCACCTCAGATAGAACTTTATGCTATCTACCTTAAAAACTCATTGACCCCTCAAATCTCACACTTGGCTTTCTGTAAAGTCCAACCACAGTTACTGAAATTTAAGACTCGTACATCTCAAAACCTCAGGAATACATTTTGACACAAGAGCACTGACGAGTATATCTGTCTGTCTGTCTATCTATCTATCTCTCTATCTAATCTATCTATGTCCTTTCCAGTTCTTTGGCAAGGACCAGGGCTGAAGTGCAGAATTCTAGATATTAGTTCCCTTTTGAGACCCTGTTTGGGAACTGCACATATACTCCCCATTTACTTTGCAATTTTATTTCTTGGTAAAACCTTGAGTGCTATCTTTGAAAAAAATCAGAAAGGAAAAGAGATAGGAAAGAACTAATAGTATGGATTGAATTGTGTACTCCAAAAACAGGGGTCTTAAATCCTAACCCTGTGGATTAGGAGGCTTGGTGGCACAGTGGTTAAATACTCAGCTGACAACTGAAAGACTGGCTGTTCAAACCCACCACTGGCTCTGCAGGAGAAAAGACCTGGCAGTCTGTTCCCATAAAGATTAGAGCCTAAGACACCCTATGGGGCAGTTCTACTCTGTCATATAAGGAACCCTGGTGGTACGTAGTTAAGTGTGCAGCTGCTAACTGAAAGATTGCCAGTTTGAACCCACCAGCCGCTCTGTGGGGAAAAGATGTGCCAGGCTGCTTCCAGTAAAAATTACAGCCTTGGAAACCCTATATGAGTGTTTGACTTTGTCCTATATGGTCACTATGAGCTGGAATCAACTCTATGGGACACAACAATACTTCTGGATGTGGTCCCATTTGGGAACAGAGTTTTCTTTGTTATGTTAATGAGTCCATATCTGTGTGCCATGTGTCTTTTAAACCTAACCACTTTTAGATATAAAAAGAACAGATTGGGCACATTAGAACGAGAGAGAGATAGATGCCTTTTGGAGATTTCTAAGGAATGTAGACAACAACTCTGGAGAAGTTGTTGAGACAATACTTTCCCCTCCATCCTGGCACCCTGACTTCAGACTTCTAACCTCCTAAACTGTGAGAAAATAAATTTATGTTTCTTAAAGATTTGTGGTATTTCTGTTATAGCAGCACTAAGACAACTAGGTTGTGAAACTGGAAATTAAAGATAATGGCATAACAATAAAACTTTTAAGAAGAATGGAGATGAGATGGACAAAATGACTCTGTGAGTAACTTTTACTTAGGTTTCCCTTGTTTTAGAACCTGCTACTCTGCCTCCCCTAAGCTGCAGGCATTTCTCTAACAGGGGAGAGAAGAAAGAAGTTGATTTACAGTTTACTGCCTAATCTAATATTTTGTGCTCATGTACTCATTTAACAGTTATAACACATACGTATATTGGACCCTGGGCAAGATGCTGGGACTAATGTAGTAGGCAACACCTACCCCGGCCCTTCTTCTTCTTCTTCTTCTTTTTTTTAATTGTGATTTGGGTGAAGATTTACAGAGCAAATTCACTTTCCATACAGCAGTACACATACACTTTGTCTCATGACATTGACCACAATTTACCACAATGCA
>NW_006922395.1:366792-373630 GCF_000298275.1 Orycteropus afer afer | reverse complement strand
TATACTTCCCATTTCATAGACATACCTAATCGTTCAGCCTATCCACCCATCTATTCATCCATATACCCATGTTTGCATTCATTGACAATGCAGTACTATATGTGCAAAAGAGTTCATATTTGTTGTCTGTATCTCCCATGTACCTCTCTATGTCTTTCTCATCCTCAATGCTGCCATATTGGTCACACACATTTGGTACATTGCCAGGCCCTTCTTTTAATGTAGGAATTTCACAGTGGACTGTAGGCATGGTCTCTTTGATTAACACAGTGTTGTAAGCCCAAGTGTTACAAAGATGCTCCTAGAAACCCCATCTTACTCCTCTCTTGAAAGGGATCACCTCAGGTGACCTAACTGAAGAGGAGCCTTGGGTAAGAGCTGGGATAAGAACTTGGTTTGGGATGGGACAGGTAGCTCTCTGTTCTCCCTGCCAGTAGGTAATGCCCCTGAGCTATGCCCTTCATCCAGATCATTCTATGCCATCTCTGCAAAGCTCACTAGCACTGCTTTGTGATCTTCAGGATTAGAATTTAAGTTGGAAAGCAGAAGTCTTGGCACCAGCTTTTTCTACCACTTCCATTCTTCACTACCACTACTACTACCACCCCATTCCTGACTATTCTGCTGTTTGTCCCCTAGCACATTGTTCTCCCCTCCATATCTGTGTCTTTGTGGTTTTTCTTGCCTCATGAGCTCATTGCTGCCTGGTATCAGAATGCTGCTTACTTTTGAAAGCATACCTTCCCCCCTTCTTGAACTGCTCTGAAGCTTTGGCCCTGTGAGGTTTTGAGGTCAGTGGTGGGAAATGGAGAACAGAGCTGCCTATAGGGCTCTTCTAGCTTCTATCAAAGCACTTACTATTCTGTGTTTTACATATTAGCCTTTTTAATAAATTTCCTTTGAAGAAAGCATTCCACAGCTTAAGGTATTTTCTGCACCATTAATTTGGAGCACAGACATTGCCTTGTGTTATTCATTATCTCTCCTAAATAAACTCCGTGCCTGGTCTCCACAATTGCGTCATCAATTCTAGAGGGCAGAATCTCTGTCCTCTTATGTCTGTACTCTCCCAGAGCCCAGCTCACTACACTGCATATAAAAATAAAAGTGTAAATGACACCAGTTTCTGTAGAGTCCTCGCTGACTCCTGGAGACCCCATGTGTGCCAGTAGAATTATGCTCCATAGGTTTTCAGTGACCCTTTTTTTGGAAATAGATTGTCAGACTTTTCTTCCAAGGTGCCTCTGGTTGGACTCAATCCTCCAAATTTTTGATTACCAGCTGAGCACGTTAACTCTTGGCATCACAATTTGTTATCTCCTGTAAGTTTGTGCTCTGAAAATATTCCTTTCCTCATGCAATAAATGTTTATTTTGGCACTGCACATAGTTGAGTCAAAATAAATATCACATGTGAGCAAATGAATTTTTAATTTAGTGATTATCAGCATTGGATTTATAAGTGCTACAAATTTAAATTCTCATATCCTGACACCTTTCTCTTTTTGAGGGCACACTCACTCCTTGAGAACCTTTTCTTCTCAGTACTTAAAAACAAAACCAAAGTCACTGCCGTTGAGTCGATTCTATGAAGTGACCCCCCCCCTTGGGTTTCTGAGGCTGTAAATCTTTTTGGAAGTAGATTGCCCCATTTTCCTTCCATGGAGCACCTGATGGGTTTGAATTGCCAACCTTCTGGTTAGCATTCAAATCCCTTAGGCACTGTACCACCAGAGCTCCTCCTCAGTACTTCTTCCTCTCAAAATGTGGACAGTTTTGAAAATGAAGCCATCCATACCATTGTCTTTTTCTTTACTCATCCATCAGGTTCCTTTCACCTGTCTCTTTGGCTGAAGCGTCCCTGGGAAGCCCAATTGAGCAAGAATGGGGCTTTGATAGGGTCACCGTGGACCCACACCTGGTTCCACAGTCCTCTCACAAATATCTCAGGGGTTCTTGGTGGTCATGACTCTCCCATTAAGAAACAACAGACTTAGAACATGGGTCTTTCATTGGAAAAGTAAATATCCTTTAGGAGTTACTTTGGACATGTTAGCAGGAGGGACCAGTCCCCAAAGAAGGACTTCATGCAGGGTACAGGGTCAGTAATGAAGAAGAAGATTTAAAAAAATGGATTGACACAGTGGCTGCAACAGTTGGCTCAAACATAGTCATGATTTTGAGGATGGCTCAGGACTGGGCAGCATTTTGTTCTTATGTACATAGGGTCACTTTGACCTGGAACTGACTCAACACCTCACAACAAAAGACAAACAAGCAAAAAAACCCATTGTTAGCCAGTTGATTCTGACTCACAGCAGTCTTGTAGGGCAGAATAGAACTGCCTCATAGGGTTTCCAAGGCTGTACTCACTACGGAAGCAGACTATCACATCTTTCTTCTGCAGAACAGTTGGTGGATCACACCACCAGTCTTATGGTTAGCATCCAAGTGCTTAACCAGTGCACTATCAGGTATCCTTAACTACGGCAGGGAAAGCCTCAAACCCTGGGTCGGGTAGTAACTGAACTTGAAGCCTTCCTTTACTTGCTAACTCCACCACTTGATATTTATTTAACCTTAGGCAAGACACTGCACTTTGCTGGTCTGTTTCATCTAGTTTTAGGGATTAAATAAGGGATAGCCCTAAGTGCATAATTTACCTATAGCTTATAAATCTCCTCCTTTACTCAAGAGACAAAATGCTGTATGCCAGTAATTTCCTCTTAATTTTTCAGAACACCAAACCTCAGAGAATGTGAGGATGAAAGAGCGTGAGGCAAGCACACAAGTTCTCTATCATAGAAATTCATGTATTTTGTGTTCTAATCTCCACTACATCTATGTTTCATATTAAAACATTTTTAAAAGATAATTTTTCAAATTAACTTATTTATTGTCCTCAAATTTTGGGCTACAGTTGATGCCTCAGGGATATAATATCATGTTTATACTCTGGTTCTCCGAATTCCCTAGGGGAATCCAGAACTTGGTCAGACTCAGCTCTGTGGCCAGAGACTCTACCTGGTTGTCCCCTACTTGTCAATTCCTAAAAGATACATGGTGTACATCTGTCTGGGATGATCAGTGTCACTGCTAGAGGAACACTCAGTTTGCAGTTTGTCATATGCTTCCTTATGGTGGATTTTTTTCAGCCATGTTTTCAAACAATGTGACTAAGATACAAAAGTAAAGATATTATAGTTGCTGTTGTGGCTTTGCAGTATTATTTGGTGTTGATGCCTGTTAGTTAGAGTTCATTGTATTTCTTAACTGTGTAAACAAAAAGCAAGCCCCATTTATTATCCTCAGCTCATTTGAATGCTTGTGGTTTAGCGTTTACCAGATATTTCAATACATAGCCACACATCACTCTGGTTGACATCAACAACAACAAATTCTTTCTGTTTCTTTAATTGATTTTTAAAATTTGGGTTGAGACTGTGGGCTTACTGTGACCAATGTGACAATGTTGTCGTTGTTACGTGCCATCGAGTCAGACCCAACTCATAGCGATCCCTCCTTGGGTTTCCGAGGCAGTATCACCGCAAAAGTAGATTGCCCAAACTTCCTTCTGAGGAGTGGCTGGTGGGTTTGAACCACCAGTCTCCTGGTTAGCAGTCAAGTGCCTTAGGCATTGTGCTACCAGAGCTCCCATCCCATATCTAAAATTCTCTGAAACACAGATGCATAACATAGAAAATAACACAATTGGAAGAAAACTTCACACATTCCTACTGCTGGACCTATTAGCATGCCTTCATGGGTATTTAGGTGGTTATTTCCCCATCGAAGGCCACCCTTTCTGTGGCACACTAGATCCCATTATCTGTCACTGAATCAAGGCTCTGGCAGTTGTTGCATGTGTTCCCCAGCATCATAAGTTTCTCTCACGCTTGTTGTGTTAGCTGCCCTTGAGTGAGCACCTGACTCATAGCTACCTCATGCACAACAGGACTGGACTGATGGGATCCATAGGGTGTTCACTGGCTGATTTTTGGAAGTAAATTTCCAGGCCTTTTCTTCCTAGTCTGTCACTCTGAAAACTCCACTGAACCTGTTCAGCGTCACAACAACATGCAAGCCTTCAGTGACACATGTAGAAGCTGCTTATGAGGTACATGGGCCAGGAATTTAACACAGATCTCTTGCATGGAGGGTAAGAATTCTACCACTGAACCTACACTGCCCCCAACTTAAAAAAAAAAAAAAAAACCTTTACCCACACCCCTCTTTAGTTACTGTGCTCTTCTCTTTGAGAGAGGTGTCTGTATTTATTGTCTCTAATGCCTCTCTTCCCATTATGTGTGTCCTCCCTCCAGTCAGGCTTTGTGTCGCCCAACTCCACCACAATGATTCTTGTCAAGGACTACCAGTACTTCCATGTGTCGAATTCAGTGGGAACTTCTCAGTCCTCATCTTCTTGTTCAGCCAGTCAGCAGGATTTGACACAGCTGATCTCCCACCCTCTTACTTGGAATTGTTTTCTTCACCTTGTTTTTTGATTACACTCTTATGCTCTGCCTTCTTTCAGGGTATTTGCCAGTCTCCTTTATGGGTTCTTCCTGGAATGCCCTCCCATTTCTGAATATTCAAATGCCTTCTCTATTTGTCTTCACTCCTAAAGTTCAGTGATCTAATCTTTTGACTTTAAATGCCACTTCAGCACAGATGATTCCATCTCAGACCTTTCTGCTCAGTTTCGACTGCTTTTTCAACATACCTACTAGGGTGTCTAATTGGCATCTCAAAATTGAGAACATCTAAAATTTTAAAATCCTTATTCCTGTCTACACCCCTATCCCAGTCCTGCCGTACCCAGCCTACTCCATGTCAGTAAATGGCAGCTGCATTCTTCCAGTTGCCCAGTCCAGACACCACGTAGTCACCCACTAATCCTTCTCTTTAGCCTACACCCCACATGTAATCCATCAGCAAATCCTATCAGCTCTTCCTTTTAATCTCCAGAATGTAACCAATTACTTTTATTTCTACTGCTACCACCTAGGCCAGGCCACTGTCATGTCTCATCTGGGTTAATCAGTTGGGCTCCCTGTTCCACCCTTAATTTCTGAGTCACCCTTTTGAAATCCTCCCCTCATAAACTTTTCCATTTCTCTTAGAACAAAGACTATATATAGTTGTTGTAAAGACAATGTCTTACAAAGCCCAGTGTGGTATGTTCCCCCATCCCTGCCCAACATAATCGATGTTATGTCTTTTTTCTTTCTCCCTTGCTCATTCTACTATAGTTGCACTGGCCTCTTTACTGTTCCTGTAAGTGACCACTTGGTCACTCCCACCTAAGGACCATGATACACGTTCTTTCCTCTGCCTTGCACCCTCATTTGTTACCTAGATATCCATGTAACCTCTTTTCTCCATTGCTACTGATCTTTGTTCAAGTACTTACTTTATCAGAAGACCTTTACTGATCATCTTAAACAAAATAATAGCTTCCTTCCACATCCTCATCCCAGAATTTCCTGCCTTCTCCAGACTGCCATAGTACTCATCAGCACCTAGCATATTTTGTGTTTGTTATTGGATGTTCTTCTCTCTAGACTGTAAACTCCATTTGGGCAGGGATTTTCTCTTTTATTCATTATTATATCCTCCAAACCTAACCTAGTACCTGACAGTCAGTAGGTACTCAAGAGAAATTTTTGAGTGAATGAATGAATGATATGGTCACAGTAGTCAGAAATAGACTATAGGAAATGAGGATTCTCCTATCTGGAAAAGAATTAACATCATCTACAATATTCCATCTATTCAAGATACTATTCCTTCTCCCCCTCCCCCACATTCAACCATTTATAAGATTAGGATGCATGTTAGAATGGATAGCATCTTTCAGTCACCATCTGTCTGTCAGGTAGTTGTCACTACCCCTGCAGTCAAAAAGTTGATCATGTCTATTTACATGGCAAACGGGTCAACTGAATTGCTTGTATTATTAGTTCTGTATATGGTGAACGTACTTGCTTTTTGATAGGTGTTCAGTAAGATGATGCTAGTTGAAATAAAATTTTATTGGCATTGAAACAAAACAAAACTCAAAAAGCCATTTTGAAAAAAGCAACAAAACAAACCCATTGCCGTCAAATAGATTCCAACTCATAGTGACCTTATAGGACAGTAGACCTGTCCCATGGGGTATCCAAGGCTATAAATTTTTATGCAATCAGATGGCTTCATCTTTCTCCCTCAGAGCTGCTGGTGGGTTTGAACTGCCTACTTTTTGGTTAACAGACAAATGCTTTAACAATGGCACCTCAGGAGCTCCTTTAGTAGGGACTACATTTGATATTAGTGAAGCAAATGTTCATTATTGGAGAAATGACTGGAATTCCACATTTTCTTTCAAAGCAATAACTAGGAAGATACAAGTGGTTGGAGTGTGTTATGTTTTGTTACTGAAATATGTGCAGAAGAACTGTCTTATCACATGCCAAGCAATACAAGTAAAGGCAGGAGAGATTGCCAAATTCCTCAGAAGAAAGCAATGAGAAGCTAGTTTGACTGTCACGCAGGGCTCTCTTTAAGGCATTGTGTCATACGTACTTAATTGGCAACACGTTTCTTTCCTAATGGTTCATAAAATAATGGATGGCCTTACAAACAATGACATTTCAAGTTAGATGAAATAGGGTTAAGTCTTTTTTTCTCGATCTTAGAATTGTTAGTAAGATTAGTTTATAAATCTTTATTTGTCATTAGCAGTTATTAGTTTAATATGTAATTTTTAAGATAAAAAGTGTTACTCTTCCCTATGAATTATGCAAGATTGTAGGAAGGAAGTGGCTTGGCCAGGTACATGTCTCATAGTTTCTTGG
>NW_006922395.1:363889-366477 GCF_000298275.1 Orycteropus afer afer | reverse complement strand
CGATTTACTATATCCATGGATATTTTTGCAGAATATGCAAAACACCTATATAGAAATATCAACTGGTCCAATAAGTAGCATCCCAAGAAATGGAGAAAAGATTAAAGTTGTCAAAGATTTCATATTACTTGGATCCATTGTCAATACCCTTGGAAACAGCAGTCAAGAAATGAAATATTGTATTGCACTGGGCAAATCTGCTGCAAAAGACCCCTTCAAAGTGCTGGAGAGTAAAGATGTCTCTTTGAAGACTAAGGTGCACCTAACCCAACCCATGGTATTTTCTATAGCCTCATATGCATCTGAAAGCTGGACAATGAAAAAGGAAGACCGAAAAAGAAGAAGAGTTGATGCTTTTGAATTGTGGTGTTAGTGAAGAATACTGAAATTACCATGGACTGCCAGAAGAATGTACAAATCTGTCCTGGAGGCAGTGCTGCCAGAATGACTGGACTTTGTCTCACTTACTTTGGTCCTATTGTCAGAAGAGAGCTGTCCCTGGAGATGGATATCATGCTTGGCAAAGTGGAGGGTCAGTGGAAAAGGGGAAGATGATCAATGAGATGGATTGACACAGTGGCTGCAACGATCGCCTCAATTATAGCAAGAATTGTGAGAATGGTACAGTGACTGAGCAGTGTTTTGTTCTGTTATACATAAGGACGCTATGAGTTGGAGCCAACTTGATGGCATCTAACAACAACAACAACATCATATAGAAATATCCTCTGTTAAACTTATATATATATTCATAGGTGTAGTCCCATTTACCTTTCCACACCTCTGTTCAGCTTTCATGTCTATCTACATATCTACTCATAGATTATTATTACTGTTATTGCAGGATTGGGTGTGTAATAGTATTTACCTTTGTGTCCTTTAACTCTTGTTTTCTTCACAGCGTCTTCCTTTAACCTGATTATTTTGTGCTGACAACCCTTCCCCATTGTACCTTGTCTTCAATTTCATTGAAATTAATATGTGTTTACCTACTAGTTAGCAATTTACCTTTCCCCTGGTGGTATAATGCCTAAGGCATATGACTGCTATCCAGGAGCCTGGCGGTTCAAACCCATCAGCCACTCCTCGGAAGAAAGACTGGACAATCTACTTCCATAGAGATACCATCTTGGAAAGCCAAGGAGGGATTGCTATGAGTCAAATTGACTTGATGGCAGTGAGATTGGTTTTTGGTTTCCCCCATCCCTGGTAACCATCAAAGCATGTTTCTTTCTGTATGAAAAAACTTTTCTTGACTTTTTATAATAGTGATCTCATATAATATTTCTCTTTTCTGTGATTGACTGATTTCACTCAGCATAATGTCCTCCAAAGTGCATCCATGTTATCTGTCACAGATTCATCATTATTCTTTAATGTTATGTAGTATTCCATTGTGTGTATGTACCATAGTTTGTTTATCCATTCATCTGTTGATGGTTACTTAGGTTATTTCTATCTTTTTGTTATGGTGAATAGTACTGAAATGAACATGGATGTGCATATATCTATTCCTGTCACAGCTCTTATTTCTGTAGGATATATACCTGGTAGTGAGATTGCTGGATCAAATGGTATTTCTATTTCCAAGTCTTTAAGGAAGCACCATAGTGTTTTCCACAATGGTTTTACCATTTTACAGTCCCACTAGCAGTGTATGAGAGTTCCAGTCTCTCCATACCCTTGCCAACATTTATTGTTTTCTGCTTTTTGTAAAGTTTGCTATTAATTCTGGGGTGAGATTGATCTCATTGTTTTGATTTGCATCTAATGGCTAACATTCATGAGCATTTTTTCATGTGTTTGTTGGCTGCCTGAATGTCTTCTTTGGTGAAGTGTCTGTTCATGTCCTCTGCCCGTTTTTTAATTGGATTGTTTGTGTTGTTGAGGTGTTGAAGGTTTCTATAAATTTTACAGATTAGTCCCTTGTCCTATATGTCATTGATAATATGTTTTCCCCAATAAAACCAAAAACAACAACAACAAAAATGTGCATAAGTGTTTAATTATTAGAAAGTCCCAGTCATCTATTTTGTCTTCTGCTGTTTGTGTATTTTTAGTTATATTTGATAGTATATTTATGCCATGTATTATGGTTCCTAAGTTATTCTCTATTTTTTTCTTTGACAGTCTTTGTAATTTTAGGTTTTACATTTAGGTCTTTGATCCATCTTGAATTAGTTTTGGTGTGAGGTATGGATCCTGCTTCATTTTTCTGCAAATGGATGTCCAGTTTTGCCCATACCATTTGTTAAAGAAACAATCTCGTCATCATTTAATGTGTTTCAGCTCTTTGTCAAAGATCATTTGTCTTTAGTTTGGATCAGCTATGGTTTCTAATTCATCATCTTACTATCTTCTAATGACCTGTTGGGATATGAATAGAAAAAAAATAGTTATGCCACAAAGAAGCTGTCAGATATCTTTGGTGTCATGTGAGCTCAAGTTAAGTAATGAGCTCAGTCAGGACTAGACTGGTAAAGTGTACTGAGGCGGCAGGCTTTGGACTTGGAATATGCTCTTCCTTAAAGGCTAGGGCTGTGGTGAATGACAAAGCATAAATTATACCTAATCCCGTTACTACTGGC
>NW_006922395.1:356092-363789 GCF_000298275.1 Orycteropus afer afer | reverse complement strand
TAAGTCTTCAATAAAGTCTTCCATCCTGTTAGACTGTCACATGCCCAAATTGCCAAGTTAGGTGCTTGTCACACTGTACAGCTATCAACTTTACTTTTGGAGGGTTTCTGGTCATAGGAGGTAAGATCAGAGGTAAAGATGCTATAGAGGGATTAATCTATTGATTGCTACTGCACAAAGGAAATAATCACTTCAGGTTAAAACATTTTTAAAATTAATTTGTGGCCTAAAGCTCTTCCAACAGAGGAAGTCATCATTGATTTGTTTTTGCCTCAATACTAGTTTTGTTTCGAAGAAAGCATTCTGTAATTTAAAATGCTCTAAAAACTCTTGAAATAGAGAAAAGTAGCATCACAGAGTATCACAGAGTCAGAAGGGACTTTAAGGTCAACCATGAACTGGATCTGGTGACTTACTCCTGAACATCCCTGCCGAGTTCCTATTCCAGCTCTTTTTAAGACCCTTCTCAACCTAGCACTAGAAACCTCCTCTCAAATGTGTCTGTTTTGAGATGATAGGGCTTTTCTTACCTACCCATCAAAAGGCAGACATGTTGCCTCTCCTTTTTCTTCCCTCTTCTGGTTAAATGGATCTAGATCTTTTCATCCTGCTACAATTTCAGGCCCCCTCACCAGCCTGCTTGCTGCTTCTCCGCAGGTCAGTGTTTGATAGCCTGGTTTTTCTTGGATGATGGTATGTTACAGGAAAAAATATGACAGTAAGGACTTGGTACAAGATTAGACACTAAAGCTCACCAAGCCACCATGTATTTAAAATTGTGTTCTTCACATGAGGTGATGCCCTTCTTTTCTTGTTTCTCCTTCCCATTTCTATTATTTATTTCCTTTCTCTTGTACTTTTGGACACACTGTATTCTCTTCCATTCTCCTTGAGGCCAGACTTTAATTATGTGGTCTGCATTGTGAGGGGCCCTGATTGCTGTGTGTTCTGCACCCCCATCTTGTCAGCTCATGCCTGCTGCTCACCTCTTGTTTTCTGCCTTTGCCTAACTCCTTTACCTTATCACTTGTTCAGCCAAGACTACCACGACCACCTTCACATCCACCTCCACCACTGCCCTTGTCCAAATGTCTAGACTTCAAATTGTACTTGCTACTGTTTTTTAAGTTCTTCTCTCCTTTTTGCTAGATGAGAACTAGGTCATTCCAGTATAGTTAGTAACTGATTTATAAATAGTTTTCAATTATTTATACTCAGTATCAGTGATGCTTTATTAAATTCTGGTTATCCCCATGTAAAACATCAGAATGGTCACAATCCCACCTATGCCCCAAAGCTTTGATATATTGTTGGGACACAGAAGAAATCCATATAGTACCCAAGGACTCATCTATTCAGTGGGTCTTGAATTCTGGGAATAGATAAGGCCCCCTTTCAGTGTTTTCTATTATAATTATTTAGAACATAAAAAAGAACTAAAATATAAATTGAGAATTTCTGCAACCTTATTTTAGCCCCTTTAAATAGACCAGGTCAGGATATGACAAAGGTGGGGTTGGGACATTTTTTTCTTTCCAGTATGGAATCAGAAACCCAAGGAGGGGTTGCTATAAGTCAGGTCTGACTTGACGGCACACAACAACAACAACAGTCAAAAGAAATTAGATTCTAAACTTGTGGTAAATTTAGGGGCCCTATGTTATGGCATAAATAGACTGTCAAGCATAACCTAAAATGCACAAACAGCAGAAGATAAACTAGATGAACGGGACCTTCTAAAAATTAGATTTTTATGTGCTTCCAGAGTCTTCTCCAAAAGAGTAAAAAGAGAACCTACAGATTGGGAGTAAATATTCGGCAATGACATATCTCACAAGGGACTTATCTCTAGAATTTATAGAAAAGTATAGCACCTCAACAACAAAAAGACAAACGATCTAATTCAAAAATGAGCAGAAGACATGAATGGACAGTCATCAAAGAGGATCTTCAGGCAGCCAACAAACACATGAAGAAATGTTCATGATCATTAGCCCTCAGCGAGGTGCAAATCAAAATAACAATGAGATACCATCTGGCCCCAGCACTAATAGCAAAGTTCAATTCAACAAGACAGAAAATAACAAATGCTGGCAAAGATGTAGAGAGATTGAGACGCTCATATACTGCTGGTGGGACTGTAAAATGATAGAACCACTGTCAAAGCAGTATGGCGATTCCTTAGAAAAGTTAGAATTAGAAATACCATGTGATCCAGCAATCCTATTACTAGGAAATTAGAGCCAGGACAAGAACAGAAATATGCACACACGTTCATTGGAGCGCTACTTACAATAGCAAAAAGGTGGAAACAACCTAGGTGCCCATGAACAGAAGAATGGATGACCAAACTATAGTACATACACACAATGGAATACTATGCAACCCTAAAGAATAACATAGAATCTGCAAAACAATGCATAATGTAGATGAACTTGGAGGACATTATGCTGTGTGAAATAAGTCAATTGCAGAAGGACAAATATATTAGTTCATTATTGTAAAAAAATAAAGGAAAGGTTTATATATGGAAGGAAACTTTCTTGGTTACCATGAGTGCGAGGAGAGGGGGGAAAAGACTGCAAAAATTAAAAAGAAAAGAAAAAAAAAAGATTCTAAGATGGGAAAGAACCACTTGACATTAGTAATGCTATCTCGTCCTCTTCTAAATCTAACTTGAACTTCTAGCACTTTTTGTGTTGGTGTACTGCTGCAACTGTTTTTGAATTATCTTCAGCAAAACTTCACTTGCATGTGATATTAATTGTATTGTTCGATAAATTCAACATTGTGTTAAGCCACTTTCTTTTGAATAGGCACAAATAACTGTTGTCCAAATTTCTTAACATAGATGAATGAGTGCTTCCAGTGTTGTGTTGGTTTTATGCAACATCTCAATTAGTATTCCATCAGTTCCTGGAGCCTTGTTTTATGTCAGTGCCTTCAGTGAGGCTTGGACTTCTTCCTACAGTACCATTAGTTCTTGATCTCATATGTTACCTCCTGGAATGACTGAAGGTCAACCAATTCTTTTTGATATAGTGACTCTGTATTCTTTCCATCTTCTTTTGATGCTTCAGTATTTTATTCATAGAACCGTTCAGTATTGCAACTTGAGGCTTGAATTTCTTCTTCACTTCTTTCAGCTTGAAAAATGCTAAGTGTATTCTTGTCTTTGATTTTCTAACTCCAGATCTTTGCACATTTCATTATAGTTCTTTACTTTGTCTTCTCAAGCCACCTTTCTTCTGTTCAGCTCTTTACATCATCAGTTCTTCTATTTGCTTTAGCTACTCTACGTAGGTTCAACGTCAAGTATCAGATTCTCTTCTGACATCCATATTAGTATTATTTTCCTGTCTTTTTAATGACATTTTGCTTTCTTCATGTATGATGTCCTTGATGTTATCCCACAACTCATCTGGTCTTTTGTCATTAGTGTTCAGTGCATTGAATCTGTACTTGAAATGGTCTCTATATTCAGGTGGGACATATTCAAGGTCATACTTTTGGTCTCCTGGACTTGTTTTAAATTTTTTTCAGCTTCAACTTGAACTTACATACGAGCAGTTGATGATCTGTTCTGTGGTCGGCCCCTGGCCTTTTGCTGACTGATGATACTGAGGTTCTCCATTGTCTCTTTCCACAGATGTAGTTAGTTCCTGCGTATTCCATATGGCGAGGTCCACGTGTATAGTCACCATTTATGTTGAAAAAGGGTATTTGAAATAAGTCGTTGGTCTTGCTAAATCCTATTGTGTGATCTCTGGTGTTTCTTTCACTAAAGATCATATTTTCCAACTCCTGATCTTTCTTCTATGTTTCTAACTTTTGCATTCTGATCACCAATAATTATCAATGCATCTTGATTAGATATTTGATCAATTTCAAACAGTAGAAGTTGCTAAAAATGTTCAATTTCTTCATCTTTGGCATTAGTGATAGTGTGGGTATTTGAGTAATAGTCATGTTAACTGATTTTCTTTGTAAGTATATGGATATTATCCTATCACTGACAGTATTGGTTGTACTTCAGAATAGATCTTGAAATGTTCTTTTTGATAGTCAATGTGATAAAATTAGTTTTCAGTTTATGATTCCTGCCATAGTCAATCACATGATTTTATGATTCACAATGGGCAATACCAGTCCATTTCATCTCACTAATGCTTAGTGGCTAAAGCACTTGACTGCTAACCAGAAGGCTGGCGGTTCAAACCCACCAGCCACTCCTCGGAAGGAAGGTTGGGCAATCCTACTTCCGTAGTGATACTGCCTTGGAAACCCAAGGAGGGGTCGCTATGAGTCGGGGCCGACTCGACGGCACATAACAACAACAACAACAACAATGCTTAGTTAGGAATTTCATTTCATTTTTGATGACTTCCAATTTTCTTAGATTCATACTTTGTACATTTTTATTTCTGATGATTAATAGTATTGCTGATGTCAGATGTACCTGACCTAGAAGCAGAGAATACCCGAAAGGTGTTTACCCGTGTCTCATTGACTATGCAAAGTTATTGACTGTGTGAGTCATAACAAATAATGGATACCATTGTGAAGAATGGGAATTCCAGAACACTTAATTGTGTTCATAAGGAATCTGTACATAGACCAAGAGGAAGTTGTTTGAACAGAACAACATGAAACTATGTGGTTCAAAATTAGTAATGGTGTGCATCAGGATTGTATCTTTTCACCACATTTATTTAATCTATATGCTGAGCAAATAATCTGAGAACTTGAACTATATGAAGAAGAACGTGGCATCAGGATTGGAGAAAGGCTTACGAACAACTTGAAATATGCAGGTGAAAGAACCTTGCTTGCTGAAAGTGAATATGACTTGAGGCACTTATTGATGAAGATCAAATACTATAGCCTTTGTTATGGATTACACAGGATAAACAAAAATTTTCACAACTGGACATAAGAAACATCATGATAAATGGAAAAAATATTAAAATTGGCAAGGATTCCTTTTACTTGCATCCACAATCAATGCCCATGGAATTAGCAGTCATTAAATCAAATGACCTATTATATAGGGCAAATCTGTGGCAAAATACCTCTTTAAAGTGTTAAGGAGCAAAGATATTACTTTGATGACTAAGGTATGCCTGACCTAAGCTGTGTTATTTTCAGTCACCTCATTTGCGTGTAGAAGCTGAACAAAGAATAAGGATGACCAAAGAAGAATTGATACACTTGAATTATAGTGTTGGTGATGAATGCTAAACATACCATGAACTGTCAGAAGAATGAACAGATCTGTCTTGGAAGAAATAACACCCAGAATTCTCCTTAGAAGTGAGGATGGTAAGAATTGTCTAACATACTTTGGACATGTCATCAAGGAGGGACCTGTCCCTGGAGAATTTTATCCTGTTAAGTAAACTAGGGTCAGTGAAAAAGAGAAAGACCCTTAAAAAGTTGGATTGACACAATGAGTGCAACAGGAGGTTCAAACGAAGCAACAATGGTGGGGATGGTATAGGAGCAGGCAGTATTTCATTCTGTTTTATATCAGGTCACTGTGAGTCAGAACTGAGTTGGCAGCACCTAATAACAACAACAGTAAGCAGGGAGAGTGGTGACATAAAAGGTAGAAAGTCAAATACTGAAATATCATTAACTTGCCTGGGGTGAGGGTGGGGCAGGAACTGGAGTGCTGGGGGTGGAGTTATTATCCAAGTCACCCATCCTGAAAACAGATCGGGCTTATTTTATATGAACCTAACTTTGATTTATCTTGATGAAAGAAGTATATATATCTTGACCAAATTCTGCAATGTATTATTGTTTTGGATATATGTAACCTAAGGCATGCAAATTATCATCCCCAAAGAATTTAACATTACAGATTAAAATGTCCAAATAAAGGGGCACATAGGAAGAAGATAAGTTAAAAGCCATGGGTTATTCAGTATGGTCTTGAAATGATTTATTTAGAGACCCCAATAAAGATTGTGCCAGCACAAAAAAGACTGTCTCAAATAGAAAGGAAATTTGGAAAACCTAACAATGTAAAAATGCTGTTCTCTTTGAACTACTGTGTGTGGAGTATTCCATAAACCCTGTTGCAACAGAGCTCTTGGTAGAGTTCAAAATGTGCCTTTTGATTTCCTAATGTATAGAATTACCTGGCAGTAGAAAATAATTTAGTCATTAAAGCCTTTCCTCTTTCATAACCAGTTTTTCCTATGGTAATATTTATGTTCCATGAATTACTAAACAGATTGGGTTAAAAATATAGTGGAAAGGAAACGCTTTTCTGTAAATCTAGTTCAATAAGCACTCCAACTGCAAGAATATGTTCTTATTATTTAATATGTAAATTCCAAGGAACTGATTACATGTGTTTTGATGCATCTTTTTTTCTCATTATTCCCAGAAAATTCTTAAGTGGATGAAGATCTACTTATTTCTGCATAAGGCAGTTTAGAAGTTTTGTAGGCCAACTTTATTCTCACCCAAAGTTATGAAAGGAGTGCCTACTTTTTTGGAATGCTTTCGAGAGGCTAAACTCATTTAGGAACAATTGTTTTCATAAATTCAGTATTTTGATTCCAGTGCTCCTGGCTACATAGTGTGTAACCTGGTCTCACTCTCCAGTGTTAGCCATGTTGTTTGTACACTTATCTCCAAGGGGGCCAAAGATTATCTCACAGAAGCGCCGAAATAATTCCTGTTTCTGAAATTTATGTGTAAAAGGAAATTTTTAAAGGAAAGAGGGTGAGAATTGAGTTCAAACTCTCAAGAATTTTTTTAAAGGATCATATTGATTAACAAAAGATCTCTGGCATCTTTTGGCAGATATGCGAGAGAAGGCAGTGATTGTAATTAATTTTTAGTGCATGTCGCATGTTTGATAATTGCTCTGATTCACGCTATTATATTTCTCTTCCTTCACCCACAGCAAAACAAACTTAATTTGATTCATACCCTTAGGAAGAAAAAAAAAAGCTTAAGATTACTCACATGGCTGTGATTCAGCTCTTGGCTCTCACCACCTCCTCCTCCTCCTCCTCATCCTTTCTTTCTCCCACCCTGCCCACTCCCATATTCACTCCCACCCAGTGGCGTTGCCATCAAAAAACTGAGTCAGTTCGTACTTTAAAATGGGTGGGGAAAGAAGACAACTAATAAAAACTTTTCTGAGCAAAGTATACTGCTTAGATTTGAAAGAACTGCAGGAAGAAGAGCACAGTGGTTGCTTATATAACATAGAAAGTTTGGAATAGAGACAAGCCCTCATAAAGAAATGTTCAGATTAGCTTATATAAGTCTAGACACAGTTTGTGTGCATGTCTGTAGAGACATCCACATAGTCATGTAGACAGGCAGGTTTCCATTAGAAATCTCAAATATCGGGTATCTTACATTTACATGTACAACTAATTTTTTGTTCTCAGTATTTGCTATAATGGAAAAGTGAATCTGGAAGCTATCCAGAGATTTTTGATTGCTATAAAACATACCAAAAACAACCAAACGCACTGCCATAGAGTCAGATCCGACTCACAGCGACTCCTCCTTGGGTTTCCAAGGTGGTATCTCTTTGGAGGTAGATTGCCTAACCTTCCTTCCGAGGAGCGGCTGGTGAGTTTGAACTGCCAGCCTTCTGGTTAGCAATCAAATGCCTCAGGCACTATCACTTTTTCAACTTTCAAACCAACAGCCTGAGATTTTTG
>NW_006922395.1:332643-355922 GCF_000298275.1 Orycteropus afer afer | reverse complement strand
GAGATGTACCTCTAGCTTTTGGAAACTTGCCACAGTATGATCCTTTGTTGTTCTTAGAGATTGCCATAGGACAGGAATGGAGGCTGAAAGCAAGCTCTATTGTGGTGCTCCCAACCTGTCTTTAAGTGGACTATTGAATTTTCTCTGTGTGCATCTTCAAATGATGAGCTTCCACACGTAGGGGAACAGAATTGAGCCTTCCCCCAAACACACATTTGCAATCCTGACAACTCTCTCTCAGTTTTGCTGGCCTTTCCCCTATCGTGTCACCATCTATCTGAGAAACAATGCTTAGGTAATGACAAGTTAGAGCTGTTTTTTCTCCTATAACAAATCACGGAACTTCTTCTCTTCTCCCCCAAAGCAGCACTGAGCACCATCTTTGAGGAGTTCCATATTTGTAAAGCTGGCCTGGGCCTCAGAGGTGCCTGCTTGCTGTCTTTTTTTTTTTTTTTTTTTTTTAAATCATTCTTCAAATATTTCATGTGCTGCCTGGAAATGATTAGCTTTTGTTGCTGAAGTGTTTGTGGGATGCTTGAACTCCTTCATGTAGTTTTCAGAAGGAACACCATGTGGGTTCTCCTTTAAAATGAGAGAGCATAGCAGAGAGTGCATACTGAGGTTTCTTTTTGCACCCCTCCTCCCCACCCACACACAGGCCACTCCCTGGGGTTCCTGAACTGTAGCTCTGGTGGGGTTTCATGTCATGAGCTTATAGAGAACAAGCACTGGACTTCAGGTACTTTTTTTCTGGGTCTGTAACTACATTCTGGCACCTCTGTTTGGGGGCCCTTTGTTTATGTCATAGAGTCCCTGGGGTATGGTTCAAGTGGTTAACTCTTTTGCCTCCTATCTGGATGGATTGAGGTTTGTGTCCACATAGAGGTGCCTCGGAAGAAAGGTTTGACGATCTACTTCTGAAAAATCATCCATTAGGAACCCTATGGAGTGCAGTATTACTCTTGACACACAGGGGGTTGTCGTGAGTCAGAATCGATTCCATGGCAATGGTTTGTGTGTGTGTGTGTGTGTGTTTGTGTCTGTACAGTTGTGTTTCCCCCAGGCTTTGACCCATTCATCTTCCTGACTGCCTAATGGCAGTTCCCACATCTTGGAGCATCTGGCCTGGGCTGACTGGAATGGATTGGATATTCTCTCCACTGCCTCCACCATGATTCTACACTAGCCTACGGGTAATCTCGAGAGTTTGGAGGGAAAGGCTCTGTCTTAGTTATTTGGTCCTGCTATATAACAAAAATACCACAAATAGATGGCTTTAACAAACAAATTTATTTTCTTACAATTTAGGAGGTAAATAGTCCAAATTCAGGTCTCCAGCTCTAGGTGAAGGCTTTCTCCATTAGCTCTGGGGAAGCTTTGTCTCTTTGCAGCTTCTGTTTCTGGATTCCTTGGAGATCTCTTGTGCATCAATCTTCTCCAACTGTGCTTGATTGCTTCATCTGTTCTTTTATATTTCAAAAGAGTTAGACTTAAGACACAACCTACACTGATATTTTCTCAAAAGAAAGCACATTCACAAGTGGGATTATAACCCCAATAGGAATTAGAATTCACAACACATATTTTTGGGAATACAATTGAATATGTAACAGTCCCTAACAAATTGGAGATGTAAAACCAGATGAGTATTTAAACCACTTAAACTTTGGGAGCTCTGGTGGTGCAGTGGTTTAAACCCACCATTTGCTCTGCAGGAGAAAGATGAGAGTCTACTTCCTTAAAGATTTACATCCATGGAAACCTGTGGGGCAGTTCTACTCTGTCCTATAGGGTCGTTAATGAGTCAGCATCAACTCGATGGCAGTGGGTTTGGAAATCTGGGAGGAAAGTATGTATTGGCTAGTGTTTGTCATCATTAGTGGAATAGTTATTAGGGAATACTGTATATAAGTGAATATTATATGTATGTATGTATATCTGTGTGTGTGTATGTGTGTGTGTGTATGGAAATGCGTTGTTCTCATTCAGAAATGTTACTTAGAGAATGATTAAAATCTGTGTCATTCCAAAGTGGTGATGCAAAAGCAATTATAGGATAGATGGTGGGATGATAATAATAATAACCAACCCTTACTGTGCTTTCTATCTGTCAGACACTGTTCTAAGCAGATATATATATTAGCTTCTCACTCTGGCTGTCACAGCCAGAAATGGCAGAGCCAGGATTCAAACCCTGGCAATCTGGCTCCAGAGTCCATGCTTTTAACTCTGTTAAGGAGCTCTGGTGGTGTGGTGCCTAAGGCATCTGATTGTTAACCAGAAGGTTGGTGGTTCAAACCCACTGGCTACTCCGTGGAAGGAAGATGGCACGATCTATTTTGGGAAAAATTTATCATCTCGGAAACATAATGGGGGGCACTGTGAGTCAGAATCGACTTGATGGCAGTGAATTTGGTTTGGTTTGGTTTCATAGATTCTTTTAGATGGCAAGGATTTCAATATGTGTTTTGATTAACATTCTGTTTTCATGGTACATATTATTTCAACTGAAAGCCGTATAATTATGGATTTTTATATTCTTGATGTGTCTGTGGGTCGTCTCTGGGGCTCTACAGCACCGGGTCTAATGTGTGTTTGGAAGGTAGCGGTTTTTTTTTTTTTAAATTGTGATTTGGGTGAAAATTTACAGAGCAAATTCACTTTTCATACAACAGTTCACATAGACTTTGTCTCATGACATGGAAGGTAGCATTTTTTGAGCCAATACAATTTTATGCACAGAAAGTCAGTAGCTAGTTGAAGTATGAATAAGTTTGAGTAATTGAATGAGAAATAATATACACATAGTTAAAATAGAATTCAAAAGTATAATTTAGAAATGCACTTCTCAATAGTTAGGGGTAAATTTAATTTCTGAAAATCATCTCTTCACATAAAATAATGTTGGGGTTTATTTCAATAAATCCCTTCAGGTAATCTGTCTGTGAAATGAATAGTCAACTGCTGAATTAACTCTTTTACATGGCTTCAGTGTGTATATTTTTTTCTCTGGCCTCCACTCTTTCTAAAATGAAATATTTGAACAAATTCAAATTTTCTATATTTAGAAATAGAATATATTTTCCCTTTTATAACAACAAATTATCCATCAAGACATAAGTAACAACACATTTCAAGCCTTGGTTAGAGCAGTTGCTGACTTTGCTCAAGGTTAAAGGAAGTATGCTAAGAAGAGATAACTGTAATTAAACCCCCATCTTGGTAGTAAACCTTTTTACTGAAGAAGAAGGACATTGGACATGTAAGTTTATTTAATTGGAATTTTCATAGATGACATTTAATGAAGATTCAAGTTTTTATTTTGCAGCTTTTAGGAAGGTTTGGATTAAAGGATTGTGTAGTTTTTTTGTGACTTGTTTTTATTGCACGTGTGTGTGTGCGCGCGCGCGCGCATGTGTGTAGCTCAGGTTATAAGTGTGAAATGCAGTAATTGCAAAAGTGAAAGCTGCAGCATGGCTCCCATGCTCCCAACCACTTCCTGAAGAACCCGCCAGCCACGTGTGCCCCAGACTTAGAGACTTAAACTTGGGCCCTCAGGACAAAGAGAGTCGAGTCCCTCATAGTAAAAGGTCTCAAGTAAACCCAAACCTACTCATATAAAACCTGATTTCTGCTGTTGGGGGGGTCTCAAATGTTTGGCTGCCTCCACTGTAAAATTTGTGATGTGAAGTTTTGAAATCTTAAAGAATATTAATTCCTTAATATTAACACCTTGCCAAAGCTTAAAAATAATCTTGTGACTTTGTCTTTCACATGATCCCATTCTTTGAAACCAACTAGAATGTGCATTCTGTTGCTGAAATGTACACGTTACAAAAGAAAAATGTGACCTTGTCAGATCAACTGCAACCACTGGTCTAATAAAACTGAGTCACATCCAAATAGGCTGCTCTTACGCTACCCTCCCATTCTAGGGAAAGCATGGCTGGGGGAGGCAGTCTGAGTCATCACCTGGTTTGTTTGACATACGCTTCCTTCCATAAATTGGGAATGGCAAGCAGCACAGTGTTCCAGGCTTGCCTTGGAGAAGGAGCTGTTGCAGCTTTGCACAATCAAAATAGGGCTTGATCAAAAAGAAGTTTATCTTATATTGTGTCTTAAATGCCAGGGGAGGGGGAGAAATCAATCGACTGACCAAGCAAGGAGCATTTGTAAGTATTGTTTTTGGATGTCAAAAGATATAGGCATGTTGATTTTTTTTTATTCCCCCCCCCCCCCAGGGCATAACAAAAATTTAAGAAGTAAATTGAGGGTGTTAAAATAAAAATAAATAAATTTAGAGCTAATTCACCAAGGGAGCTCATTTAAACAGCAAGACTGCAGATATGAACAGACCAGAATGATAGCAGGTTAGAGAGACACACGTGTGATTTGGTAGTAACCATATGAATTTGTCCTTACAATGTTTAATTTTGCCTGAATTATACAACCATGTTGAAAGAAATGTATTTCACGTAACAAACTTTTAATGGCAAACTGAATCTCTTTAGGGATCTTTTGAAGGGCTGGGGAAGTTAGGAGGTCTGTATCTTGTACATTTTTGCTATAGTGGTCTTGCAGAGGTTCACTGGAGCTTTTATTGAAATAAAGAAGTTTAAAATGTGAAATTGTGAGTGAAGATTGTAGAGGAAGGGGAAAGAGGAGTAGATTTATAGCTGAAGTGGGTTTGTAAACTCAGCCTCTGTTTTGGGATTATTTTTTAATATGTGCCAGACATTCCACTGATTTCCATCCTGCCTGGGTTGTGGCTCTTTCTCTGTTTGTGTGAGGCTGGGGTGTTCCCTGTTTTAAAGCCGGAGTTGTCGCAGCCTGGGCGTTTTCTGTTTCGGCTTATGGCTTTCTTTTTTTTTTTTTCTCTCTCTCTCTTTTCCTGAATGAGTGTCCTTTGTGTAACCCCAGTTAATTCAGAAATCCTGCAGTCATAGGGACTGCCCTGTCATGTGACTTAGGTACTAGGTGCTGGCTGCTATTGGTCAGCAGCTAATTGGCGGGTCCCTATAAGAGGTCCGGGGCCAGGCGTCTGTCCACTCTCCTGCCTGGGCTGCCTGCTCAACAGGGGAGGGGGTTTTCAGTGTTTCAGCCGCATGTGTTAGATGACCAAGTGACCTCTTCCTTGGGGTCCACACACCAGTGGAAGACACATAAACTGGTTGTGGTGGACTTGATCAAAAGCTGGCATCCTGAACTGGTAACTGTCACTTTAATATAGCTTACTGATTAAACTAAGAAAAATGCAGCTGAAAATCTTTGCCAGGAACTTGGACTTACTCCTTGTTGTCCCCCCACCCCTTGTTCTTATTCGTTTTGTCACAGGAATGAAATGCAGATAACTCTTTAGAAAACTTTTATAGGAAAAGCTGTTCGTGTGATCTGGAACAAAGACATTTTATAATCAGATTTATCAAGCTGCAAAGGGGGAATTTTAGTGAACGGAAGCAGCTGCACTCTGTCACCAGGAAATACTGCTTTATCCAGAATTGGTAAGTGAAAAATGGCATTGCTCCCTAATAGATATCGTATGTTGTGTGTGGGAATTGTAAAATTCTTCGCAGATCCCTAACGACTGTGTTGAACCAGAGAACACATAAAAGAGTTTGGAATTCTAAAAAAAAGCCTCCCAAGAATATAGCATAAAGACTGAGAATGAAGCCAGGTAATTAACAAAAACGAGCTGTGTGTCACTCGTTTAAGCTGAGCATATGCAATGCATTTTTTTCCTTCCTTTTTAGTGGGGGGAAGCAGACGGTCAAAATAGGTTTCTTGGTAGAGGTGTGGCTTTAACTTTCCGTGGATATAGAATTCCATTTAGTCCGAATAGTATGTACGGTATTTAGAGAGGGGTATTTGAAGGGGTGCTTTCAGAGTCTGTCTCCTTGCCCTCCTTTCCTAACTTCTACCCAAGGGTGTCAAGCATTTAGTTAGAATGCTGCAGAATGAAAGTTCAAATACAGCATTGGAAACGTTGTCTACTGAGTGTGAAAGGCAGATTAATATGGTAATCAGTTTTTCTTTTTCACATTTATGCGGTGAATTCTAGGAGCAGAAGGGTGATTATTTTTGTGTGGTCCATTACATTTTGAGAGATCATGCTTAGCAGTTTTTATTGGTTCTGTGTCCATGAGTGTGCATGTGTGTATGTCTGCTTGGCTATCTTTCTCTGAAACCTTAAATTCAGTTTCCTAATCTCAAATCTGAGCTGCCCCTATGTTTAAGGTTTCCAGGAAATTACAATAAGCTTTGAACGTCTGTGTTACATACAATGGGTTCTTGTTCACCAACTGTAAGGAAAGGCAGTTTTATATTAGGCATGAATGTCGGATTTCTTGATCGTGGTTTCTTAACAATGATTGTGCCAAAAAGGTTGAATAGAATAAGAAAATAAAATTAGAATGGTGGATGACTACGTGATTTTACTGATTTCTTATTGGTCCATAGAATTAATCATGTGATGTCGACTTATAGAATCAGATGGAGAAATATTTTGTTTTAACTGCTAGCAATTATGTAAGTAATTTTGCTGCTTTCCACTTACAAATGTGAATATATGATTGAAACTGTTACTGACAGTTAAGTTTTGCTTTATATAGGATAGAATTTTATTTATTTTTAAATATCTTAAGCCAAATTGACAATTGAATCTACGTTTCTGACTTTTGGTTCACATTCTGTTACTTTTGAAATCTTAAAATCCTGAGCTTGTAAGGAAATAATAAAATGAAACAGGATAGGAACAACGCTCTAATTTTTTTTTTTGGCACTGGAGTGGGATGAGAGTGTGAAGATAGAAGGAAGGGAGATGAGTCTAGTGGGATCTGTAATTGGTCTTTTATTGGTCTTTTTTTTTTTTTTTGTCTTACATACTTTAAGAACTTTTAAGATCATTTTTTTCAGACTAATAGCTCTCAAGATTTCTGTATAAATACTTATTTTTTTAAAGAAAAATATAAAAAGAGGAGCTAAGCCTAATTAAGGGCAAGTCCTTCAATAAATCAGGAAATTGGTGATCCAACCGTGTGAATATTACAATTTATTTGACTTAATTAAGGTATGGCTGAGGATGTGGAAAAACACTACTTATTCCCCTGAAGCACATGAATTTAGGTTGTAGAGTCTTAAAGACGGAAAAATGGTGACAATAATGGTGACAGTTAATTTATATTCAATTGCTAATTGTGTTCAGTAAGTCACAATTATTTTCATCTCTGTATTTCATCTAAGTACTTGGATAAAATATGATGATTTAATAATCTGGCTAAACACTATCATACTTAAAGGGAAATAAAGAAATAAAAAACTATATGAATTTTAGGTTGTACCCATCATTTAGAAGCCATTCTTTTGAGTGACAAAAATGTGCTATAAACAGGTTGAAATATTAAATGCTAGAAATAATAACTCAGAAGATTCCTTCAGATCATCATGTTTTCAATTCTATTTGTCATTTATTGTTCTCAATTTATTAACATTAAAAGTATGTGTAAAATGGCATTTCCTTGAATTTTTTTCCTAGAGTCACTGAGAATAGTATTAGCATTTTTGTATCCTCTGTTAAAAAATACTAACAGTGTACCTATGTGTTTGTGGGTATGCAGAGCTACAAACTAAAGGGAATCTCCTTTCTCTGCCTCGTCTGCCAAGTGACAGAGTTCAAAATAATCTGTCAAATAGCATTTGATACTTGCATATTCAGAAATACAAACACTTTACCTTTAGATCTATCTCTTAAATTTTTGATGTGGTATACAGTTTTGCCCAATTGATTTTTTTTTCCCCTTGAGGTATATATGTGTGTGTTGTGTTTGTGTATATATGTAACATTTGGTTTGAAAGGGGGAAGCTTTAATCAGTAGTGAAACAAGTGGTTGTTTGTTAGAACCCAGATAAGCCGCCCAGTGTTGTTCCTATGACAACCGAGTAGTTGGGTGTTGAAATGTGGCTTTAAGTTCTCAGTTTGGAAATGTCATTCAGACCTCCCACTACAGTCTCATTGAGTAGGAGGATAATGAGAAGGGGAAAAAAGCATGAAGCAACATAAGTATCTCCGTTTGTTTCATATTTCCTGACTTGTCTTTGTATACGGGATTGCCATGGGAGTGGTACACATAGGTCTTGAACAAAATAATAGTTCAATATAAAATAATAAACATAAAGGGGTCAGAAAAGTTGGGGAAGATAAATAACAACATATGGGGGTAATAAAGAGGTGGGAGAAGTCGGCTTCCATGGGTTTGTGTAAATTCTTTATCCAGGATTGACCATCAGTGAGAACATCTTGAACCAGTTTTTGTATAGCTCTTCAAGAGCTACAAATATTTCCTTAAAATGCCAAGTGGAGAAAATTTCCTTTGGTAGCAGGATGGTTTACTGTTTTTACATAACACTTATTTATCTCTACAAGGCTGACTACATGGAATACTGTGTTCTTTTAAGGTAAAAAAATTTTAAATCGACTGTTTGTCCTTTAATAGCTTTTGTCTGTTTTCTGTGGAATAGACAAGACTGTGCTACTAAAATAGTGGTATAACTTAAGTATTTTACACCCTATATTTTAAAAAATTACTTTAAAAAAACTCTTAAAGAGTGTTTGAGACCTGACACTTGTGGAAATGGATTGGTTGATTCAGAATGGTATGAAAACAAACCATTTGCCGTTGAGTCGACTCTGACTGTGACTCATGGTGACCCCATATGCATCAGCGGAGAACTGTGCTCCCTAGGGTTTCTCAGAAGTAGATTGCCAGACCTTTCTTCCAGGCACATCTGGGTGAAGTCAAACTTCCATCCTTTTGGTTAGCAACTGAGGGTGTTAGCCATTTGCAGGGAGTGTTACTTGGACTAATACTTGGCGTAGATTAATTATGCGTTTAGGACTCTATGACATTGGGTGAGTATAGACTTGCCATGTCTGAGGGGCTTCCTATTTCTACCCCTATTCACCATTTATGTGTTTATTAGCACCCCCAGAAGTTAGAAAGAGTTCAATGTGATTTGCCTCTTATTTAACAAAGGTCTTCCATCTCTTCCGAAATTGAAAAAGCTCTGAAAATCAAAAGATTTTAATGTAATTAATTTGGCAGCAAATTCTGACCGGAACTGATATGGGTCACTTATACTCTTTATCCCACTTACTATGAATATTTGTATGTTTTACTGTAGAAATATTAGTGTGTGAGATCACAAAGTATGGCCCCAGACTCCCTGCATTTTTATGTATAGAATAGTTACCCTATTTATTTTATAAAGTAATAACCAATCTTAGTGTCAGATCAAGGTTTGTGGGCTTCTAATTGCTGACATATACTGAGATCATATTGTGTGCTGGGCACTATTCTTTAGGAATCCCTAACATCTAAAACAGTGCCTGGCATGTAATAGCTACTCAATAAATAATTTCTGGTATATAATGCATTACATGTATTAACTCATTTAATCCTCACAAAAACCTCATGTGGCCAATATGATTGTTATCCCAGTGTACAGTAGAAACCGATACACAGAGAGGTGAAGCAACTTGTCCATAGTGACATAGTTAGGATATAGTGGAGCCAACATCTGAAAACAAACAGTCTAGCTTCAGAGTCTGCTTTCCTTAGTGAGTCTGCTTCAGGTATGAGGGAGGACTGGAGATGTGGCACTGGAACTCTTAACTGAGGCAGAGGGCATTTTAGTTTGTTTTATTTCTAGTCACTCTGTGCTGGTCTTATTGTAGCTGATGATCATTACCAGAGCCCTGTTGGGGAAGGGTTTTAACAAGTTATCCTTTTAAAGCAGGGTGGGAGTATGAGACTTCTAGGGGTCTGAGAGGCTCTTCATCTCTTCCCAGGCTTCCTAGTCTGATCTCCATCAAGGGTATGACTTCTTTATCTTGAATTAGACAAAGTGAAATAACTCTTTTCTTGGCCCCAAAGAAATTATCTTGAATAGTGGAAAATATCTTTTTATAGATATTTTCTGAGTACTTTACCCAGCAAGAGGTTTGTGCTCTGAGGAGGGCATGGTTCATCTCAGAGGGGTGAGCTTCCTGGTGTGGGAGCCCCACTGGGACAAAACTAGGGCCCCTGGAGGGAAATCAGGTAGCATGGAACTATAACCGCATGGCTCTCTTTAAAACCATGAAAGGATACTCCTAGCAGTACTTGTCAAAAATATAAATAAATACCAGTATATAAGATACCACTACCCTTATAAATTTCTAGGGATAATGTAATTCATCCCAAGCTGATGACAACCTCCCTCAAATTCCCTACTTTATTTTTCTTCTTAGTGTTTATCTGTCCAGTATGTTTTACTTATGTATAGTTCTTTAGTCACACACTGCCAGTAATACTCTATTTGAAGAAATGTAAAGATCCTAGATTTTATAACTCTTTGATCTCATCTTCAAACTCATTCCCACCTGTCAATCTCATACTACTATAATGAATTAATTTTTTGCCCATCAGAATGTTCTTATTATCCGTTATCATTTATTTTTGTAAATAAGCTTTTGGATGTGTAATCAGAATTTGGAGAACTGATCTTCATTCAGGAGGAGAACTAGTCAAATTTTAATATAATCATTGAGATTTTTAAACAATCATGATAATTCTGAATTACTTGAGAACATGTACAGGAAAACACTTTTATATATTGTGAACCTACCTTCAGTTTAGGTAGGAGGTGTGGAACTACAGGTAACATTTATTTCACCTAAAGCATTATCTTAAGCCTACCTACTTGCTACCCTTTTCCTTTTAAAAAAATAAGAAAACAAATATAAAACATTTGTTCTACATATTACGTTAAAGAAAATAGTGATTTAATCTTGGACATTTCCTCCCTCAAGTTGTTAAATTCTCATCTGTAACCTATTGGCTTTCAATCCTGTATTTAGTTTATATCTTCTAAAGTATTTGTTGTTATGTGCCATCGAGTCGGCCCTGACTCATAGCGACCCCTCCTTGGGTTTCCGAGGCAGTATCACTACGGAAGTAGGATTGCCCAACCTTCCTTCCGAGGAGTGGCTGGTGGGTTTGAACCGCCAGCCGTCTGGTTAACAGGCAAGTGTCTTAGCCACTATGCTGCCAGAGCTCCCTCTAAAGTATTTAGGTCAATCTAAAACAAAAAACTAAAAAAATTCATGTAGATTGTTTATTGTAAAGAACGTGGTTATATCAATACATCATTAATCTTTAGATTAATTCTTAAAGGAAGAGATTATATGCGTATAAAAGTTGCATTTAGTATGCTCTTTTACGGCAGTGTACAGTAGACATGTTGTTTTTCTTAGCTATATTTAATAGGAAAATATATTTTAGTTACTTTCTTTTACAAGTTTAATTTACTGAAATAATAACTTTAAGAAAAATGTAACTAGTTACTTTATGAAAGACGATGAGGTAATTGATTATGAAGATCAAGCTAAGGTTTTATGTTAAATGATCACCCCTTTCTGGCTTGGAAGATTTTAATTCCCCTGAAGCACCTGTTCTACTGAAAGCCTGTTGTGTGTATCATTATTGGAACAAAGCTTGCTTTTCCTACCTTTCCTAAAAGTAGATAGATAGGAAGATTTTTTTTTAAATGAAGACTTGGTGATTTTCTCAACTAGAATTTGTGTGATGTATATAAAGTGAGATGATAGTTCTTAAAAGTGAGAGAAACTGAATGAATTTATACAGACCCTGCAAGATTTGCAGGTAGCTTTTTTAAGTTTTGATTATTTGAAGAAAAAATCTCCTCCAAACCTCCAGACATTTTCTAGTGAGCATCAAGTAAGTGACAGTGGTCATCATGACCTCAGGAAGGTGCCTATTTATAACATCCACTGAAATGTTTACTCCCTCAGAGGCACACACAGGCTTTGGAAACAAGTAGACTTGTGCTGTCAGCTCCATTTTGCACCTGGCTAGCCACTCCTCTGAAGGAAGATGGGGCAATCTACTTCCTTAGTGATATTGCCTCAGAAACCTAAGGGGAGGGGTCGCTATGAGTCGGTCCGACTTGACGGCACATAACAACAACAACAACAATAGCTGAGAAATCTACTCCATTTGTTTCTGTAGGCCTCAGGGTGGAGCATCAGTATTAGCTCATAGGGCTGTTGCAAGAAATGGGATAACACATGTGAAGCACATGCTGTGGTACCCATACAGAATGGTGAATAGCACACTTTAGTTTTCTTTCCCAGTCATTTCAGGCACAGATTAAGTACCTGTGGATCCATGCTAAGTTATATGACCCCCCCCAATCAAATGAAGTAAATTGGTGACGATGATGGTGGCTGCCATTTATTGGGTATATGCCCTGTTCTAGGCAGGTACTATTCTAAGTGTTCTACCTGCATTGAGCCATTTAATCCTCGTGTCAACCCACTGGTACAGTTATTGTGCCCATTTTATAGATGAGGAAACTGAGGTACACCGAAGTAAAGGAACTTGCTTAGGGTCACTCAGCTAATAAGTTATAGTGCCAGCATTCAAATTCAAATAGACCATTGCTAGTGCAGATGGCAAGTATTTATGGCAGAAAAGCAGACTAAAAGTTAACTGAACCTGAAAGTCTCAGAAATGGTTTTCTATAAAGTGTCACTTCTTCCAGGCCTGACCCTCTCAATATTGAAATACAAAATTGACTTTTCTGCTTCTTATTTCACAAATCATTGGGAGCAGTTTGACTCGTTAGTGTTTGATGTGAGCTTTAATGAGCCCACTGAAGTATAGGAGGGGAATTCCTTATTTTCAGTTGATCTTAGGCACTAACAAATTTACTCATGTAACTTCCCCTGTATTTTTTTTCTTTAATGTTTTCACTTGAAAGTGGGGGTGGAAGGGAGAAGTAAGTGTGAACATTAGGCTCCTAGGGATGTACTTTCATCAACCTTTCTGGAAATTATTTCTTGTATGTGGTATAGAATTAATCCATAGAAAATTAAAACGAGTAAGAATCTATGTTTACTAATGTTTTTCTCCTTTTTCTCTATCCAGTCTGGGTGCTATCTAAAGGGACAAAATGGCTAAGCAATGAATTACAAGAAGCCATCTATATGCATAAAACATTCCTTTTGTGTGAAGAGTTAATATTCAGAATAATGGGAAAGGGTTTTCACATTTAGAGTTTTCTCTTTCAAATGTAGATTGAGAATTTGACTTAGAGGTAGGCTGCCTTCCTCAGGTTCACAGTGTTAGGAAATTTCAAATGAAATAAAAAAAAAAAAAATCTCCTTACCTTAGACTGAGCCTACTCTTATGAAGGATAATATTAATTATCCTTCTTTTATTTGATCATTCATCAGTTTATCCATGTTCTCACTTAACACCTACCTGGAGGACAGATGGAAAAATAAGAAAAAAAAAATACAGGAGTGAAAGTCCATTAAAGGACAAACTAGTTCTTCATTCCTTTTACCTTAGACAGTGACTGCATCTTTTATTTGATCTTTTGCCATTTTTGAGAGAACACACATTTCAGGCTGACACTCATAAAAAGTCTTTAAGCATCTTCCTTTGGCAGCCAGGCCTCCTTTTTAAAATAAAATAGGAGATAAGGCTTGTGAGGGGAAAATAATTCCAAAAAAATTGTTTTTCTTTAAATGGTGGTACAGGAAGGGATCACAGTGGGGACTGGGTGAGTAAATATGATCTAAAAACTTCTTTGAGATTTCAACTCCTTGGCTTGTTTAAAGGACATTCAGAGAACATTCAAGACTTTGGGAAATAATTTTTAAATAGAATTTAAACCAAACTGAAGCTATGAAATCTTGCTCTGCCATCAAGCAAATTTGTTACGAGTTTTTGAAATTATCTCTAAGTAAATATGGGAAAAATGAGAACTACCCTTTTTTTCTTAGTGGTGATGGGTGAGATGAGAGGATAGGAGGGAGGGTTTTATACAACTACCATTTCAAAAAGTGTTACTTGTTACCATGCTGAAGTGAAGAATACTCTTCCTTAAGACACAGCCCTTATCTTCACTATTGATTTAAAGCTTGATGTCATTCCCCATAGTTTTTGAAACACACATAATTAATCCTTCAAGTTCTTTTCAGTGACACAAACTGCATCTGTATGTTTTCTGATACGAGTTTGACCACAGCAGCAAAGGCAATAAAACTGGTTTATGCTTTTCAGTGTGAAATATGAAATCTACATCAATAGTAGGTATATAAATGGCCAATGGAAGGAAATACTCATCTAGATTTAAAAATAAAAACAAACAAGAAAACACTCACACTTTACCAAGATGACTCATTATCTCTGGGTTCTTGTTTCAGAGAGAGATCAAATAAGGATGGTCAGGGGTAAGCTAGATTGGTAAAGATAATCATTCTGACCTTGCTTCCCATCTTCTTTGACATTCATACTCAAACGACCCTCCCATATCTTCTACTCATGGATAGCAGGGAGATTGTGGGGAAACATTTTTTTTTTAATCCTACACCCCTGCCCAATTTCTCTTAATGTTGGGAAATACTCACTTTCCTACAACTTTTGTCCACCTGGCCCTTGAGTAGGGTGTTTAGAAAAGGTGTTAGCTGAAGCTGTCTCAGGTGTCAAGTAGACTTCATGATCTTGTAGCAGAGAAATTGAAAATACTTCATGAGGAAAATGATCATTTTACAAAAGTGTATTGCATACCTACTACATGACAAGTAATGTTCTAGGTCTGGGAATATGGCAGTAAACAAAGTCCCAGCTTCCATGGATGGGTAACCTGACAGTGATTGAACAAATAAGTATCCACTAGGTATTAGTATGTGCTTTGGAGAAAAATAAAACCAGGTGAAACAGGTTGGAGTTCTAAGTCAACAGGAAAGGCCTTTCTGATAGTATGACATTGCGTAGACTTACCTGTGGGAAGTGAAGGAGCCAGCCATGAGGGCAGCTGGAAGGAAGAGGATCCCAATTAGAGTAAACAAAAATAATAACTGCAGTGGACCTGAGGTGGAAGCAAGTTTGTTGGAGTGTCTGATGGCCAGAAAGGGGGTCAGTGCAACAAGGAGTAAGGGGGAAAGATCTGAGAGGTAGTGCAGTGGCAGATCCTGAGGGCCCTGTTGGCCTTAGTAAGAAGCTACTAGAAGGTTGGAAATAACTAGCCATAGGAGGGAGGATGGTGTTTATAGAGTGCAGGTGATTTTTGTACAGATCTTTGAGAGTTGAACCCACGATGCCTCATGACTGTATACAATTTGGATAGAACTTTCTTTGGGTAAAAAGCTACTTTTGTTATTTAAATTATCATGATATGAAAATCTTGGTAGAAAAAGATAAAGTAGAGCTATTTGAGACACAAATGCAGCTAAGGAGCCACATGTATATAATTGGTCCTGTCATTTCTATTCATCAGGTAAGTTTAGCAGTGGGATGTTTTGATTCAGTTTATATTTGCAAAATCTCCTCTTCCCTGGTACATAGCTTTCCTGATTTGGCAGCACAGCTAGTAATAATAATAAACAAAGCAGTTTAGAATTTTAAAGTACATGTTTTTTTAAATAATTCGATGTTAAAAATGTGTTTTATTCCTGTACTCCTGAATTTTGTATTGACTCAGTTGAGAAGGTCCTTAATATAATTCTTTGTCAAAATTGACTATTTGATAACAAGTTAGAAAGATGTTTTAATGTGGTACTTGTTTCACGATTATAGGTCGAGAGGGAACATGGAGAAAGAAAAGCAATTCACCAGTTAGGGAGGGTGGGATTGTACTTTTTCCCCTTTAAATTTTGTGTTAAAAACTTTCATGTGATTTCTTAAAGATAGAATTCGTTATTATAAATTGCAGCTCCTTGGCATTCTATTACTATAATCTGAAAGTAAAAGGTCCTGCTCAAGTGTCATTTTTTGATGGTTTTTGTGTAAAGTCTATGGAACTTCCATCACCTAGGAGTTTACACGTTAATAGATGTGCCATACTGAGAGCAGACATAAAATGTGCATGCACATCATTCTCTTGACACTGGGCCCCGCAACAAGGGTCTTGATAGCTGTTTGGGAACGTTGCCCAGATTTATCTTACTCTTTATACCATCTGAGACATTGTATTAATTTTTGTTACCTTGTCTGACCTTCTACTAGGTAGTAATTCATTTGAGTTAGCCCCCGTTTTTCTGAGAGGGGCCCCACCTGCTGGAAAGGGGTTTTGTATTGATTGTCATTTGTATTTTAGTTCAAGTGAACCCGAACTCCTCACTGCCTCTGACTAAAACTGACTGTGGCACCAGAGTCTCAGGTGTGAGGAGCAGAAATGAGTAATTTAGGAGCATAGAATGTTTGGTGGAAAAATCCTAGTTTGGTCCTTACCATCTTCCCTAAGGTAGGAAGTTTGAATTGAGTGAAGGAGTGAGAATTGAACACATAATGAGGAAACCAATCCCCCTTGGGTAAGCAGCATTGGGAGCTGATAGAGCAAGATGTATAAATGGATAAGGGAGGATTGAGGGGATTCCCAGGGTAGCTGGCAAATCTCTTATCATAAGGCCACATGTCCTTGGGCCTTTGCCTCATTTGTTCCTGGTATCTTAGACATGATGTCTGTCCCAGCTCATCTCCTGTGAGACATGGGGCATGTGCTGACACACTGAGCATTCCTTTGCTGGGGAATTGGCAGGAAGAGGAATGCAGGTATGGGAGATCAAGCCACCATTTTCCCAAAATTCTGTATAAATCTCTTTACTGAATCTACTTTCTAGGTATAATATAAAGAGCTAGATATTGAGGTTCCTTTTCCACCAGGCTCTGACTGTGCTTTGAGGATGGAAGCATATGGAATGTCCATAAAGTGATGTCTTCTCTTTGGCCCTTCTCCTAAGGTTAGTCACCTCTGATGGACTCTTGAGCTTAAGCTGTTTTGCCTCATGCACCCTGGGATTTCCCCCTTTTCTTTCCCCATATAAATAGGCAATTTGCAGTCTGTGTTCTTAGACCTTGATATATATTTCTGCCTTTGACTGGAGACTATTCTGGAACAACTGTGTGGTGGCTGGGCACTGCAAAATGAGTCAGTTCCTGCAGTTCGGTTACAAGTTCTCAAAAAGTATTTCAGAATGTGGATGTGGTCAGCAGAGTCATTTTCCAGGCATCTAAAAGGAAACCCACATCAACTGTAACAATTGAGCTGTGAACTGATGGCCATGCACAACAGACCTAGGCCTGCTTTTCCTCAAAGGAAAGCCTGTAGCTGTCCTCAAATCTAGCCTACTCTACAACCTTAAAGGGTAATTCATCTTCATACTGTCAAATCACATTTTATCTGTTACTGTTTGCACAAACAATGCCGTGGATGTTTTGACCTTTGCCACTTCTTGAATGAAAGCAGATGTTTGATATAAAAAATAATTTGTAAAATGGAATCTGTAGGATTTGAGTATAATTAGTACAGAGTATGAAATGTAGTTTAGAGAGAGACACTTTTGGTAATTTAGCTAATTTATTGAAGAATGACTAAGATGATTTAGGTACATGGGAATATGGTTATTTTGTTTGCTAATTAACTTCTGAACCTATGTAGCACTTTGTAGCATTTGTGATAAAAAATTAAATCCTTTCCAAGTTTGGAAAAATTTCAAGTTTGAAATAACATTTAGAGAATATTTTAGTTCAGCATAGGTTTTAGAAAATCATCATTGTTGAATTTTTTATCCTCTTGGGTACCCATGAATTATGTTCAGTTTTGATTGTTCTTAATTATCAGTCTTGTTTATCACTCATTAAAACTGATGGAGTTTTCAATAAAGGAAACAAATACAACTAGAAAAGAATGGACAAATTATTTGAACAGACACTTCATGAAAGATGTACAAATGACAAATAAGCATATGGAAAAGTACTCCAACATCATTAGTCATTCCAGAAAAACCCAAACTGCCTGGTCCTGCACCATCCTCACAGTCATTGCTATGTTGAGCCTTTTGTTTCAACTTGCTGTGCCAGTCCATCTCATTGAGGGCCTTCTACTTTACCAAACATGATGTCCTTCTTCAAGAACTAGTCCCTCCTGATAACATGACCAAAGTACAAGAGTTGAAGTCGGGCCATTTCACTTGTAAGGAGCATTCAGGCTGTAATTCTCCCAAGATGGATTTGTTTGTTGTTCTGGCAATCCATGATGTATTGTGCCAGTACCATAATTCAAAGACACCAGTTCTTCTTTGCTTTTCCTTATTCATTGTCCAGCTTTCACATGCAAAGGGGGCAATTGAAATACCTTGGCTTGTGTCAGGCACACCTTAGTCTTCAAAGTGATGTCTTTGCTCCTTAGCATTATAAAGAGGTATTTTGCAGAATATTTACCCAATACAATAAGTTGTTTTATTTCTTCACTGCTACTGAAATGGGCATTTATTGTGAATCTGGGTAAAATGAAATCCTTCAGTCTTTTCTCCATGTAGATGATGTTGCTTATTGATCCAGTTGAGGATTTTTGTTTTCTTTATGTTGAGGTGTAACCCATACTGAAGGCTGTAGTCCTTGATTTCATTAGCAAGTGCTTCAAGTCTTCTTCATTTTCATGAGCAAGGTTGTATCATCTGCATATTGCAGGTTGTTAATGAGTCTTCCTCTAATCCTGATGCACCATTCATCTTCATATAATCCAGCTTCTTAAATTACTTGTTCAGCATACAGATTGGAAAAAAATAAAAAAAAACCTTTCTGAAATTGAGTTGATTCCAAATCATAGTGACCTTCTTTGGGTTTCTGAGGCAGTAAATCTTTGCGGAAGTAGATTGTCCAGTCGTCCTTCCATGGAGTGGCTGGTGGGTTTGAACCACCAACCTTCTGGTTAGCAGTCAAATGCCTTAGGCACTACACCACTAGAGCTCCTTACAGATTAAATAAATATGGTAAAAGGATACAACCTTGACACACACCTTTTCTGATTTTAAGTTACACGGTACCCACTTGTTCTGTTTGAACGACTACCTCTTAGTCTGTGTATAGATTCTACATGAGCACAATTAAGTGTTCTAGAATTCCAGTTCTTTTCAATGTTACCCATAATTTGGTATGATCTCTACTATTGTTAGAGAAATAAATCGGTACTTGTAAAGCACATTAAAATTTATAAAGTACTTTTAGAAACTTCAAGGAGATCTGGTAGCACAATGCCTAAGGCATCTGACTGCTAACCAGAAGGTTGGTGATTCAAACCCACCAGCCACTCCGCGGAAGAATGAGTGGGCAATCTACTTCTGTAAAGATTTACTACCTTGGAAACCCAATGGAGGTCACTGTGAGTCAGAATTGACTCGATGGCAGTGGGTTTGGTTTTGGAAACTTCATTGAATGTGGTCTTCTCAATAGTTTTGTTACAGCTATGGTCTGTATTAGCCTCATTTTCTGGGGAACAAATCGAGACCCAGAGAAAGCAAGCTACTTGCCTGGATTAAAGAGTCTCCATCTGCTTGGTTAGAGGTCACTTATTCTTCTCACTGCACCTTGCTGCTTCTCTAAATTCATGTCATTGAGTATTTATTTCACCTGCATTCTTTGCTCATAAATTTGTCAGAAGATCTTCTATTTGTATATTAAAGAGTCCAAAACAGTGATCCCCTCTAATCCTCAGTTGCCTCATCTGTAAATGGTAATGACACAACCACCTGCATAACTAGATTGTTGTGTCAAAGACTTGTATGTAAAAGTGCCATGGAAGCTGGACAGCACTATGTACACAGTCTATCTTGGTATTTACTAGATTACTGATGGCATAGTACTGAGTGAGTACCTTTGTAAAACCAACAGAATAGCACAACAGCTTAATTCCATTAGTTACATGATGGCCTCCATTAAGATTGGAAAGTGTCATGATAAATGCAATTTTGTGTAGTGGGTTATTTTCAATTGTTCTTTAGAAGTTAGCTAACAATAAAAGTTGGGTCATAGCAACTCCAACAGGTGTCTTTTGAATGAGACAAAACAGAGTCAAAAGCAAGTTCCATTGGGGTTTACCTAGCCAAGAAGGTTGGCCCATGCCTGGTGTGGGGGCAGCTGCCTTGGAAGAATTTCTGATGAGCCTAAGCTGCTCTCTGCCCAGTGCATAGGACCCAGTTATAGCTCTTTAGTACTCTCTAAGATGATATTTCACAAAATAGGCTTTCAGAGGACAAGAAAAAAGTTCTGTGGCCAAGTGAGTCTAGGAAAAGCCGAGTTCAACAATATGAAATGAGTTTCTTCCTGTAGGACTTTTCAGAACCTTTTATGTTGGTAGTGAAACTTCAAGAAGGGCATATAGTGCAGCTACAACATTTCCCAAATTTAATAGATTCAAAGAACCATTTTTTGTGGCTCACTTTTTGGTTTAATACTCCAAAGAGTATGCTTTGGGAAGTGGCTGTTTTGTAGCCTGTTATATGAGATATTGGTAAGTTGACGATTTTCCTGAGGATTTTTTATGTGCCCTATCCCTATCGGCACGTCTAAAACAAAATGTGACTTATTTGCATGGCTGGTCTTGAGAGTTCCAGTTTCTAAACTTAATGATTTAATAACTTGTTCACATTTATTTTAACCATAAAAAATCAGGGGTTATCATAATAGGGGAGTTCCTTTAAGGATGAGAATCAAGGGAATGTTTATTTTTTGTTTGCTTTTTTTTTTCTTTTTCACCATCTCCTCTAGATTCTGCCCTTGAGGTGTCTTCAGTTACATCAACCCTAATCCTATTTGTCCATTCAGTAACCCATCCCAGCCTCTATGTTACTGTTGTTATGTGCCATGGAGTTGGACCTGACTCATAGCGACCCCTCCTTGGGGTTCTGAGGCAGTATCATTACGGAAGTAGATTGCCCCATCTTCCTTCTGAGGAGTGGCTGGTGGACCAGCCTTCTGGTTAATAGTCAAGTGCCTTAGACAGTACGGTACCAGAGCTCCCAGCCTCTATAGGAGTGGGTATGAAAGAATAGCAGTGATGTCATAGAGTTTGCATTAGTTACTAGTGATGCTAGTGCTGAGATCAGTTTGACCTTTTAGCACAAAAAGAATTACCTGTATTATGGACTGTTTTATACAGTTTGTTCCCATACTACAGAAAGTTTAATGATCAGGGTAAGACCTATAGGAGAGATACTGTCAGAATTAATATTAATTGTAAGAAATTTGAACAGTGTGGGTGTCATTGCTTACCATCTGGGAATTGGGGATAGCAAGAGAGCAAACAAGGGGTCACTTGTGATTCTGGACTTAAGTGAATTTGGCTTATTCCTGGCTAGTTGGATCTACATAGGACGTTTATGCAATCAGAGACTTGGATTCCCCAGGAAGGCTGTCTTCTGGATTAGATTGCTCTTTAGATTCTGAGGTTCACTGTTCTTCCCAGCATTACCAATTTACATCTAGTGTATTCTTAGGAGAAGTTGAAGCTGTCCTTCATATCTGAGCACCTCAGGCTCTGCCATTTTCCCTAAACAAGAGGGTTTTGCTCTTCCTTTTCGACTGAAAATTGCTTCTACTGCACATTACCATTCACACCCCTCAGGGACCTAAACACACACACATTCTCTCTCTCTCTCTCTCTCTCTCTCTCTCTCGCTCTCTCTCTCTCGCTCTCTCGCGCTCGCTCGCTCTCTCTCTCGCTCTCACTCTCTCTCTTCCTTCCTGAGCCAATCCTTTTGTGGTTATACCATCCTTTAGTGCCAAGTACCTCTCCTAAACTCTTTTCTGTACTCAGAGAAACCAAATTCCCCTATGTACTTACCATCAATATAAACAGTTTTGTTTCTGTTATTTCCCCTTTCAACTTAGTGTTAAAATTTGCCACTGCTTTTCCCCCCACTAACCCCCGCAGGAAGAAAGGCTTCCTTCCTTCATCTCTTGACTTTGCCCAGGCCTGTGAACAACCTCCCTTTCTTGGTCGACTCTGGATGCTCACCTTTTTAAATATATGTTTTAAAATACTCCTGAAAATCACTCCTGGCATCCTTCCCCTCCTGACCTTGTTTTCTCCATCTCATATAAATCCTCTTGTCCCAAGATACCAGTGGACACATAAGACTGATGAGTGCTCAGTGTCATGGCTGGAAATTGAGCTTCTTTTGTACTCCTTTCCTCTAGCTCCCCTAACCTGAGCAGCACTGACAGACATCCCTCCTCCTTGCTCTCTGTCACTTAAAGTGGGCCTCTGTCTTCAGTACCCTTCTGCTTTTTTACGTTCCAGATTATGCTCTTGTGGCTCATCTAAAAATCTTAGCACTAGTTTTAAACAAAGGAGCTTAATCTTTTGATATTGTCCTCTTTGTTATCATTTTGATAATAAAATTAACCTAACGTTTTATTAGCTTGATAGTATTTCTTTTATATTTGTTAAAGCGAACTGGCCATTAAGCTGCCAAACCCCTCTACTATGAGCACAGACATAGTCCAGCATCAACCAATAAGGAGAGAAAATTGCTCTCATCAAGCCCTTGGTTTGTACTGAGTTATTACCATCAAAACACTTTTGGTTTCCTTATAACCAAAGAACTAGTCACATGTCTACCATGTGGCAACCACTCTGAGAGCAAATACTTAACTTGTATTTTTGAACTTTATTTTGCTGTTTCTTCCAGGCTTTAGAAATTTCAAAATATCCCATCTCACTTTTTTCCTTCAGTTAACACATTTCAGAACAGTCTGTAATTTACTTTAGAAATCTCGATTAAGATCCCCATGTTCTCTTTGTTATCCAAGTAGAATACATGTTTTTCACCCTGTTCTTCTTTGCTGAATGGTATTTGTGTGTGTTGTAGTAGGTAGGTCAAAACAGATTGTATCTGCAGATATGCGGTATATACATTTAACCCTCCGTTATTTTCAAATCATTTTTATTAGCCCCATTAAATCTTGTCATTTCATCTTTGTTTTCCCTTCTCTTCCTTTGTGGTGTGATCTATTTACATAAACCACAAAATTTTAAAAACCAGTATATCACCATAGTCTACCATACCTCATAATATAATTAATGCCAAATGTGGTTCAGCTTACAACTATCACAACAAAAGTAATAGCAGCATATGGATATTTCTTTCTTTTTTTTTTTTATCTCTGGAATTACCTGTTTAGTCATATTAATTTTTTGTTTTGACAGGGTAGATCTTTTTCTCTTCATATGAAATGGAGGAGGTTAGGATAGCCTTTATAAGCCCTAAGGACTTTTCTGTGCTGAAAGACTATATGATTGTATATAAATGTCCACTCCAAGGCAATGCTTTTCACTAGCCCACACTTCTGATCAGAGGAAAATAAACTTCTTTATAAACAGTTTACTCATAAAGGCACCCAAAAATCTAACCAAAAGGTACCATCAGTATA
>NW_006922395.1:322027-332488 GCF_000298275.1 Orycteropus afer afer | reverse complement strand
CCTTCCTTCTGAGGAGTGGCTGGTGGGTTTGAACCGCCAGCCGTCTGGTTAGCAGGCAAGTGTCTTAGCCACTATGCTACCAGAGCTCCCATGTTGTGTATTAGTACAGATAATAGGCACTTTACTATCTGTTCACTCAGATTTCTTTATTTGACAAACAATTATTAAAAAAAACTTACTGTGATCCAATATAATGTGCTTAGGACCTAGGAAATCTGAAAAGAACAGGACTCAGTTCTTACCCTCAAAGTGCTCACCTTCTCACAGGGAGACGTGTTTATAAACAAATAATTACAGAACTGTGTACCTTGTGTTTCTGGTTGAAACACAAACCCAAGTGATCTGAGAGACAATGAGCTGAGCAACGCTTGATGGGAAGAAGAAAGGAAGACCAAACATGAGGAATTTTGTACCGTGAGAACATTTAGTGAGAAAAGCAGTTCAGTACAGTGTGACTGCAGAGCTTGGTGATTAGATTATAAAGGTAACCGGCAATGTTATTCAGGGAGTTCCTTTTCAGAAAATGCCTTTCAGAAAAGCACGCAGGCCTTGAGAAATAAGTCCAAATTTAAAAAGTAAAAGTGTTGAATAATGATGAGTTAATTATGACTAAATACAAATCTAGAAGTCATGAATTTTGGGGAGAATGAATTGTTTTTTCTATTATTTGTAGGTTCAGAAAACAGTTACTTTATTTTGCTATTCTTAAGGTTTGTGTTTGTTTGTCTGTTTGTTTATCCTTGATGGCATATGAATTATTTTCCTTGCTTTTTTTCGATGCAAAAATGCCTCATTGTCATTGTATACTCCAAATATTGTATGTAGAGAATGCCATAGGATTTTTTACCCCCTCAGGGAGGAAGGAAGGGACAGAGAAAGCCATATAAATGCACATAGATTTAGTGCAGTTAATTTCAAGAATTTGTCCATAAAAAGGGTATACCTATGATAAAACTATCCTTCTTCTCCGAGTGTTTTTAATAAGTAAAATTGTTCACATTTTCATCAAATGATTGGCTAATTTTTTTCATTGAGGAGGATTAAAGGCTTTACCTAATTGCTAAATATTATTTTTAACAAACTAGTCTGAGTCTGTCTTTATGGGGTGTGAGTGGTTTCGCCTCCAGAAGCTTGTTTTAGGATCTCCTGCCAACCCTATCCCTTCTCAGGCCTGTTCAGACTAGAATTATCTGGCAGGGAACGTCTTTGAAAAAATATCTTGAGCAAGAACGTCCCGGGAAATGTTCACCCCAATCCTCAAGTTGATTTGCAAAGCAATTTACTAAATAGAGGGATGTGAGAATCAAGTGACCATCAGCTGGTGTAAATGTTTTTGGTCAATGTAGTCACAAGATCTCAGGTATGCAGGAGCTGGACTTGCTGCACCCACGTGCCTGGTAAGGGTGATACCCTGGCTCCAATGCTGTAACGTAACACAAAAGGAATCCAAATTCCCAAGAACATACTTTAATTAGACACCTGTGTTTAAAAGGTTGGTTTTTCCTCTGGCATAATTTCACCCTGTGGCACACTATGTATACATGTGTGCATTTCTTTTCTGTGCCATCACGTTACACTTAATTAAGCTTTTTGTTCTTAACCATATGGGAGACAGTTTTTGTTCACTTATAAATTCTGACTTTGTTAGAACTGTGTACTTACTGTGTGTGTGCTGTCAAACCCAGAAATGTAAGTTGACTGTACTCCTGTTTAGTTATAGAAGGCTACTGGCACATTCACTAAAATATGTGAAACATCATGAGTGGGGGTGGGAGGACATCTGGAGCCAAACTTTGTGAAATTATATAGAAAACTATAGAAAATCATGGTACCAGAAAGGATTCGGAAGATCTCCTCAAAAAGTATAGATTCTCTCACTTTTGATTAGAAAAAAAAAATTATTTAGACAGTGTTGACTTGCTAATGTTAACATTCTGATAAAGCCGTCCAATTATTCATCTCTTTTCATTTACTTCCATGTACAGTCCTTGGGAGTCAACATTTCTTTCCTGAAACTACAATTTGTTGAGTTAGAGATACGCTTTTGGAGATAAAGAGAGTCTTGGTAATCTCAGAGTAATTCTCCTGTTCCTTTAGTTGCATGACCCGTGAAGCAACTTTTCTTTCATTTTGAGTGAAACTTTGATGAGAATGTCATTTTATATCTGTCATCTTGGCTTTAAATATCATTTGGTTTCTTTATTTCTTGGTTTGGTTTATAGGTCACCCTTGTTCTAATTCTGATGCTTAAGCTGTTCAAATTCTAGGTTAACGTTTCAAGAAATCTGCTTCATCCCAGTTCCAAACAGGCTTTTTTTTTCAACAGCAGGTGGCAGGCTTAACTTTAATCAGTCTTTTCTCTCCCTTTAAACTCTCTCTGCCATTAGGCATACTTCATATGAATATAGTCTTTAGGCAAAATGGATGGACTTTTTTGGTTTGTGGGTACTGTGGATAGGAATTGAGCGTCAAATACCTTAGTTACAGTTCTGTTGCCCATTCCGGGGACTTAGTTATCTTCTTAATTGTTACTTAATAGAAAAATCTAAGTTGACATTTTTTGTTTGACCCTTTTTCCTAAAACTTCAAAAATGTATTATTGTTGCATATTCTTTTCTGTATTTTTAATACACCTTAAAATGTATGTTATTGGTTAGTGATTAAAACTAATCTACAGAGCAACCTTTAAAAAATTTTTATTAACAGTTTTTCCTTCTTGTATTACCTAGATAGACTTAAAGGGAAAGGATACTTTAACTTAAGATCTTTAAATTTAGGAAATTTTGGAGGCTGGTAGAATAAAGTTTCAGAATTTGAAAATAGCATTCTTCTGCTCTAGATGTGTATGAGTTAAAAAAAGTAATCCTTTGAATTTTACCATTGAAACTGACCAAACTAAACTTTGCCTCACTTAATCGTCAATTTTATTCATAAAGATAGAATCCTGAACATTGACTTTTAATGGTTATGTAATATAAATTTGTGTGTTCTGTAAATGTTTTGCTATACATTTAGCTGAGATTCATCCAACTGTGTACAATTAGTCTTTTTTTCTCATTTCAGTATGTATGCTCTGGCTTGTAGGCAATGTCAAAATATGCTTCATAGATGGAATTGGTTTAAATTTATTTAAAAATGAGCTTACCCCCCCGGTGAAGCAGTATTATTATAACTTGGTAAATGGGCTCCCTCTTGAAATTAAGTATCTATCATGAATTAAATCATTCCCTGAATATTTACATATTTAGAGCTCCCAGGAATCTAGTCATCTTTTCTTATAGTGAACACCTTTTTTTTTTTTTTTAAAGCCATTTCTCTTGGTGGTAAATATTTGAGTGTTATTCTGTGGTTCAGCTTAGTGTCCGATATATTAAGTTCTCAGTGTAGCCTTTCTTCCAATTGATAACTTTCCCAAGTCTTTTCTAAACAATAGCCAAAGCATTTTATATCCATAGGAAGATCTTATAAGAGTACTTAGAGGAAAGTTGCATAGCCATTTACTTTCTAGCATAATCTTAAAAGTCTGACAACAATAGGTGGTCATGTGCTAATAACAGGAATGATCCTCTTCCAAGACATCAGGCTCCTTCTTGCTTCGGGCTTTTGTTCTGACTCTTGCCTTTCCCAGCAGTGTTCTTTCTCATGCCACGTATTTACATGATTCTCCTCCTCCTCCTCCTCCTCCTCCTCCTCCTCCTCCACAAATCTGCTCAAATATTATGCCCTCAATGAGACTTTCCGTGACTACTTTATTGAAAATAGCATTCCTCTTTGGTGTTTCATTACTCTGTGTACCTATTTGGTTTCTTTTTTTCTTTTTTCTTTTTGCCTTTTCTCTACTCTCCTTCACGTTTTTTTCTTAATTTTTTGCTTTTTTGGCGTCCTGGGTAGTATAGTGTTTTTTGTTTGTTTGTTTTTTCCTTTTTCTTTTTGCCTTTTCTCTACCTTCCCTCACTTTTTTCACCCCCGTTTTTGACATCCTGGGTGGTATAGTCGGGAGCTCTGGTGGTGTAGTGCTTAAGGCATTTGACTGCTAACCAGAAGGCTAGCAGTTCAAACCCACCAGCCACTCCCCAGAAGGAAGACTGGACAATCTACTTCCATAGAGATACCGCCTCGCAAACCCAAGGAGGAGTGAGTTGCTATGAGTAGAATCAACTCACTGTCAGTGAGTTGGTTTTTTTGGGGGGGAGGCGGGTATAATTGGTTAAAGCATTTAGCTACTAACCAAAAGTTCGGTGGTTTGAACCCATCAGCTGCTTCGTGGGAGAAAGATGAAACAATCTGCTTCTATAAAGATTTAAAGCCTTGGAAACCCTAGGGGGCAGTTCTACTCTGTCCTAAACGGTTGCTATGAGTCGGAATCGATTTGTGGTTTGGGTTTGGGCGGTGCAAATGGTTAACATACTTGATTACTAACCAAAAGTGTGGGAGTTGAAATCCACTCAGAGGTAGCTCTGAAGAAAGGCTCGGTGATCTAGTTAGGGAAAAATCAGCCATTGAAAGAAAACTCTATGGAGCACTGGTCTACACTGATACACATAGGACTCAGTGGCAACTGGTACTGGGAACTTTCCCCTTAAATCTTAATTAAGTTCCATGAGTGCAGGGACTTTGTTCTGTGTTGTATATCCCCAGTGTCTGGAGTAAAGAATGGTAAGTATTTTTGGAGTAGATGAATGAACAAATGAATCTCTGGAGAGGACACATATCCTGTAACATTTTTTATATACCTGCATTATATTGTAGAAGTAAAGTTTGGAACTGACCCACTGGTGAGGTACTGCTTTAAATACTTAGTAGCATATATCTTTTATACTTTTCTTTAGTCTTTTTGACATTTGTTATAAACAACTGGATCATTCTCAGTATCTAGCAGGAAATTCAGGTTTTTTTATTTTTTTGTTTTGTTTTCCATGAACTGCAATTTTATTTTGGGTGATTTTTACATATGTACATCATTGTGCAAGCCAGCACTTCTCCAAGGTCCCAATAAAATGGTTAGGTTTTTTTTTTCTCTTCCTTTTTTTTTTCTTTTTATATTTTATATCAAACCATACCAAATAATCAGTTGTAGATTTTCTCCCAAGGAATCATGCATGTTCCAGAAGAGCAAAGGTATTCATCTTTTTTGTTTACTGCTCAGTCTTGAGCATCTGAGATAGTATCTGATACTTGATACTGATACTCGGTATTATTGAATCTAGAAGTGTTTTTTTTAACTGTATACATGGGAATATTGTCAAACTGTCAATTCATGATTCAAAGAAAATATACAATTAGACTCTCCTGAGATGGTTTCCACCTTAGTTTCCTGTATTGACATCTTCTCTTTCCTTCCCCAGAGCCCCTCTTCAGAAGATGGTGGAACCGTCCAGTTGCTGGAATGTGTAGTTGCCCCTCAATGGCTCAGTAGCCAGTGTAGATCCTGTCTTTTGTAATCAGCAGCTACATCTGGCTACTGGGTCTCTGATGGCATCTCCTAGCTTCTGACAGAGTATCCTGAGTGAAGTTATTGGGCAGTCCTTAGTAATGAAATCTCATCTTGATTTATACACACTCACACAGAGTAAAATTCTGGGGGTGGTATGTCTTCTGTTAGCTGGAGTTTGGGACTCATATCAATGTTTTGTGGATAATGAGGTATATTTGATCTCAACACCACAAGGGGGAAGAATCTCGGTATTTTATCTATGGATAGTTTCTTCTCTTTATCTTCATTCCCCTGTGAAAGATAGCATTTGGGTAAAAAAAGAAAAACTTGTTATCTACGTATGTATCTATCTATGTATTTAATCTTTATGTTTTGATTTATAGTTGGCATTCTCAAATTAGTGTGGTAATTAAGTAATGGCAACTTGATGGCATGATTGTTTAAGAAGATTTCACTTGTGGTAGGTATATGCCAGCAATGCATTTCTGACCTTTGGTTGTTTCCTCTATGTTGTAAAGACAACAAATACCTGAAATCTTGATTGCAGCAGGGAAGGTGCTGAAAGGGTACGTGGGATGACTGTTTCAGGCAGAAAATCCAGGTCTGGGGCATGAACCTGGCATACAATGTAGATTTCTGTGTTTGTTGGGCAACAGCTACATTGTCTGCTGGGTTTCAGGCTACCTGGAAACACATTCTTCATGGCCCTTTCCTCAATACCTCACCTACAATGTTTCTGAGTTACTGTTTTCCAGGAGGCACAAAGCATTGGGGCTTATCACTGAGCAGAATGCAGAGAAATGGACGCCATAAAAATTTGATCAACTTAACCAAGAATAGTTGCATTAGGATTTACCAGCCTAGTAAATGGAATGAACCAGAGACAAATTGGAATTTTACCCTTCCCTCTCCCACTGCTTCAATTATCAAAGATTGATCACTCGCATGTTATTAATTACTATTTGGTTTATATACATAACTACTATCAAAAGGCAAAATGGACCTAATCTCGCCGCCTTGCTTACCTCATCTTTCCTACTCTTTTTGGATTCTCACCTACCTGCAGGAAATTGCTTCACTTTTGTTTTCTCTTTACTTACAGCCTGGTAACTTTTATGAATTGACCCCAAGTTCCACTGGATTCAATATCTCATTCTCCCCCAACACCTACCTCATATATTTTGCTCCCTGAAGGTCAACTCTGGAATTTTAGGTGAATTGGATTATTTTTTTTTCTTTACCACCATTCACTATCACTTACAAAATCAGAAGAGCAGCTTTCTTGTGTAATGATGACGAACTTGTAAAGATAAAACTCTAGTTTTCAGGAAAAAGGGAAGAAGACAATAGAAATTGTGTCCAGTAAACAAAACTTATCCTATACTTGGTTTGCTCTAGGCAAATAAATTTCATCCTATAAGCATTTTAAAAAAAGCAAAAAACCGAAACACCTACCATCTTAGATCATTAAATTCTCAATAATAAAGGAATAAAATTTTTAAGGAGATTTATAAACTCTTTGGTTATATGAACTGAAGATTTTTAGTAGGAAATCATGTATTTTAAATTAATATGAATTCACACATTTACATAGAAATTGAAAATGAAGGATTAATGGATAAATGTTTGCATGTGAATCATAGAAATAATATGTATTTTTGTCAGACCATGCTGAATTTTGTAAAAATAAAACTCATTATTTGGATAAAAAATGTGCTGCTTTGTGTATGGGTTTTTTGGTTTCTTGTCTGCCAACAATTCCATCATCCATTCTGTACCTGTATCGCTGGCCTTTGTGCCTTGGAAGAGAAGAAAGTCATTCCACCTGAGATGTTTCACAGCCTATGAAGATTGATATAAAGGTAGCATGGTTATGTTTAATCATAATTATCAAAGGGACAGTTTTTCTTCTCCCCATATCCACTCTCACACTTTATATTCTTTCAGTCTCTTTGCTTAGTTATTAAATGTGAAGATGTTGGCAGTAGGACCAGGTATGAAGAACTCCTAAATTCCATGGCCATATTTTCAAATATTCTTGAATTGGATTGATCCCCAAAGAAAGGCTCAAGGCACAAATGTCCAGGCCTCTTTGTCTCCTCTCCCTTCATGGGGATTGAGGAAAGTATGTACCTTGATGTGTTGGTTCTTCCTGTTAGAGGAACAGCACCATGGCCATATTTTCTTTCTTTTTATAACTTTTCATTTTGAAATAATTTCAAACTTTAAAAAATTTGCAACAGTAATACAAAGGCAGTGCTGGTAAGATATAAAATGGTGCAGCTGCTTTGGAAAGGTTTTGTAATTCTTCAAAAATTTAAATACAGAATTACCATAGGAGCCCGCAATTCCACTCCTAGGTACGTACCCAAGAGAAGTAAAAACGTGTTCTCACAAAAACATGTACACAAATGCTCATAGCATCATGATTCATAATAACCAAAAAGGGGAAATGACACACATGTCCAACTGATGAATGGATAAATAAAATGTGATATACCCATACAATGGAATGTTACTTGGCCCTAAAGGGAAATAAAATACTGACTCATGGTACAGCATGGGTGAACGTTGAAATCTGCGCTAAGTGAAAGAAGCCAGACTCAAAAGACTACATACATTACTCCATTTACATGAAATGTCCATAACGGGCAAATCCATAGAGGCACAAAGTAGATGAGTAGTTGCCAGGTGCTGGGGGAGAGAAGAAATGGAGCATGGCTGGTAACGGGTACAGTGTTTCTTTTGGGGGTGTTGGAAAGGTTTTGAAATTAATGTTCTGGCAATTGCACAAATTTGGGTATACTAAAAACTACTGAATTGTACATTTTAAAAAGATGTATTTTATGGTATATGAATTATGTCTTAGTAGTAGTATGAAGAATTCCCTTATACTCTTCATTGATTTCCCAGATGTTAATAACTTATATAACTACAGTATGATTTTAAAAACCAGCAACTTGGCATGGATAAGATACTATAATCTGCCCACCTTACTCACATTTCACCATTTGTTCTGCTCTTGTCCTATATCTGGTTCAGGATCCAATCTAGGAACACACATTTAGTCATCATGTCTCTTTAACTCTTTTAATCTGTAACAGTTGCTCACTCTTTGTCTTTCATGACTTTTACAGTTTGAAGAGTGCAGTTCTGTTGTTTTATAGAACATACCCCATTTGGATTTCTCTGATGGTTCCTTATGCCATCCTTTGGCAAGATTTTCACAAAAGTGATGTGTCTGTATTGCATATCGAGGTACATTATGTCAATTTGCCCCATTAATGGTGATGTTCACTTTGATGACTTGGTTAGGTTGATAAGTAATTAAAGTGATAGCTTCGTAGATAAGAATCAGCATAAAGCTGGTTTCCCAGAAGGTACACACCAATCATATCCCCTCTTTCTCCCTTAGCAATATTTCTGACACCAGCCACCCACACAACACTATTTTTCTCTTTCTGTCCCTAGTCACCTGAGACTAGGTCATACCTTACAAGTTAAGAGAATACCACCCTTGGGTTCTATAATTTCACTGGAAAGACTCAACTCATGGAAAATAATTTACTCATGACCACTTAATAGCAAAAGGATCATCATAAGGAAGAATTCCATGGTCATGCGCTGTGAAGGCAAAGATGCCATGTCTCAGAGAGGACATCCTCCTCCTCCCTTTATTGACCAGTAAGCTCTCTGAGCCTTACTGATCTGGAATTTTATTGGCCAGTCCTGCATGATAGGTGAAGTCATGCATCCCCAGGCTGGTTCGTATTGGCCTCCAAGGTGAGTCTTCCAGTCTGGCCAGCCAATATTCAACAGCATAAATCCTCAGGTGTGGCCTGGAAGTCAACAGACAAAGGCACCTCAATTACTCCGAGGGCTATTTCTTGAGAGCCACCTTACTTAAAGAGACAGGTGGCTTACTTAGGGTAAAACTAAGTCTATTAGTCCACACTGCTCCTGGGTAAACCTTTCTTTCTAAAATTTTCCTTTTATCATATTGTATTCCCATTTCCCTCACTCCTCACCCATAGTCACCTACTCTGATGTATTTAATATGTGTCATTTAAGTTCCAAATGATCTTGAAAAATGTGTCTTGTTTTCTTGTTTTGGGGTCCAGATGATTTTAACTTACGTAAGTGGTATTGTGTTGTATTTCATTCTGTTTCTTTTTTCCTTAAGCACTCTTATTTTTTTTCCCTTTTTCTGGGGAATGTCCTCTACCCAGCACTCTGGCACTCCCATTTGGAGCTGGAAGAGATCAAGAGGGTGGCGAGTAGGGACCCTGGGTCTCTGCCTAAGAACAGACTCTTGAAAAATTACTTGGCTGCCTGGACCTGTCTGCTAGAAATGATGTGCTAGAAATCGATAAAATTAAGAAGGGACCAGATGATTAACAGATCCAAGAAGCACTTTGGCCCACAGAGCCAAAGTGGAATCAGTTAAGGGTGTTTGGCTTGTTCTGAAAATTTCCCTAATAAGAGTTGTTTTTTTTTTTTTTTAAGAGCTTGTTTTACATTCAATGTTACGTGTACATTTAGTTTGACTCCCCATTTATCATGTCCACTCCTAACCCAGTCTCCTCCCCCCTACCCTGTAATTCTCCTCCTGTTCCCCTCATATTTATGCACTCCTGTTTGCCCTGCATTTCCTCAATTTGAATGTTGGTGCCCCGTGGTCTATTGCCCTAAGGGATGTATTACCATAGGTTATGTGGGTGCGTTATCTTGGGATGAGTGGTCTGCGTGTACATTATGTTAGCTATTGGGCTGAGAGCCAGCCCCTGGGTGTGCGTTTTATTCCAGGCACAGAATGTATTCCAGGGCCATAGTATTGGAGGTCTCATCAGATTTTACCTGACTAGTAATTCTGGTCATTATTGAGTTTTTGGATTTTGTTCCACGTTTTTCCTCCCACTCTATCCAGGATCTCCAGATTTGATTCTTTCTTGAGTGGTTGGTATTGGTAGCTGGGCACCATCTAGTTCTGGTCTCAAGGGCCATCCGTGGCCTAGGGCTGATTGCTA
>NW_006922395.1:320386-321578 GCF_000298275.1 Orycteropus afer afer | reverse complement strand
GGTTAGCAGGCAAGTGTCTTAGCCACTATGCTACCAGAGCTCCATATATATATATAAAGAGAAATTTATCTTAGGAAAATGGCTCATACACTTATAGAAGCTGGCAAGTCCCAAGTTTTTGAATCAAACGTCAAGCTGGAGGCTTTTCCCAAGTGTAGCACCTGCAGGGCTGAGGGGCTCAAGGATGGCAGTCAGTATACTGGCTGTTGACGCTAATGAATGAGGAATCCAGGATCCAGGCCAAATGGTGGATAATTCGCTCATGGACAGTTGTAAGCAACACAACAGAATCCCAATCTACAGTAGAGTGTCTCTTCCCAGGATGTCCATATATATATACTGAAAGCAGGCCATACCCCTAGGGAAACTTTCTTTCAATGGATTGGTTGCTCAAAACATATACATCTGATCCCATCATGGGAATAACCACATCACAACTGCTTAAACCACACAGAATTGTGGTCCAGCCAAGTCGACACACAGCTCCAACTATCACAGTCCACCCCTTGTCAACTTGGCAGTTGTACACATCTTCTTAACCATATGTAATCTCTAAATAAGGACAATTATAAAGTTATATTTGCTCTTACCATGGTATGCTAGCAGACGTACAACCAAAACACATTAACCTTATTTACATTTCACAGTTTGTAATAGAAGGAAGCAAAAATATTTGATGCACATGTACAATGAAGAAATATAACAATCACAGTCCTGATTTCTGCAACTGGTCACATGGTCATAACTGATATTCAGAATGACCTTCTTTCACCACCCATTCTGTATTTCCTTTGCCCTCAGCTCGCACCTCAGCTAGTCGTGGTTCTTTGCCTGGTGGGGTGACCCAAACCTGCATTCCTGAAGGGTCTGGGTCATTAGCAGTCATATCAGAATTGGGTTGCTGTAATTTTCCATTGACTTTAATCACAGGGCATGGGAGTACTACGAGACATCCTAAAGAATCTCCTGTATTCCAGACATATTCTTCTTTACCTCCATTATGTAAAGCCAGTCCAATTTCCCCTTGGTAATCAGGATCTATCACACCAGATAGTACAGTAATGCCCTTCTTTGTCTGTTGATCCAGAGGCATGAGGAAGTCAAAATGGCCAGGTGGCATTCTTAATTTCCAGTTCAATGCAATCAGTATTGTCTCCAGGTGGGTGTGTTCCTCCCTTTGGGACTAAGATCT
>NW_006922395.1:317576-319157 GCF_000298275.1 Orycteropus afer afer | reverse complement strand
ATATATATATATATATAGAGAGAGAGAGAGAGAGAGAGAGAGAGAGAGAGAGAGAGAGAGAGGGATTTATCTTAGGAAAATGGCTCACACATAGCTGGCAAGTCCAAAATTCTTTGATCAAACGTCAAGCCGGAGGCTTTTCCTGACTCACGCAGCTGCAGAGGCTGAGGAGCTCAAGGTTGGCAGGCAGTATACTGGCTGTTGACTACAACAAATGACAAATCCAAGATCTCCAGGCCAAATGGTGGATTGTTCACTCATGGACAGTTGTAGGCAGCACAACAGAATCCCAATCTACAGAAGAGTGTCTCTTCCCAGGATGTCCATATATATATGCTGGAAGCAAGCCACACCCCTAGGGAAACTCTTTCAATGTATTGGTTGCTCAAAACATGTTCCTCTGATCCCATCATGGCAATAACCACATCACAACTGCTTAAACCACACAGAATTGTGGCCCAGCCAAGTTGACACACAGCTCTGATGATCACACGTCTGGTGAGTGTTTCACCTTCCTTTCCCCACCCACCCCTGGTAACCATCAAAGAATATTTCTTTTTTTGTGAATCTCTTTCCTTGACTTTTTACAAGAGGGATCTCATACAATATTTTTCCTTTTGTGATCTCTCAGCATATTAGCCTCTAAGTTCATCAGTGTTAGCACATGTAAATTCATCACCATTCTTTAACATTGTGTAGTATTCCATTGTGTGTATGTACCATAGTTTGTTGATTCATTCCTCCCTTGATGGGCATTTAAGTTATTTCCATCTTTTTACTATTGTGAATTGTGTTGCAATGAGCATGAATATGCATAAACCAATCAAACCAAACTCACTGCCATTGAGTTGGATCTGACTCACAGAAACCCCCTGCTTGGGTTTCCGAGGCAGTATCACTATGGAAGTAGATTGCCCAACCTTCCTTCCGAGGAGTGGCTGGTGGGATTGAACTGCCAGCCTTCTGGTTAGTAGTCATATGCCTTAGGCACTATGCCACCATAGCTCCCCTGAATTTGCATATATCTGTTCTTATTTCTCTAGGGCATTATGGGATTTTTTTTTCTTTTTTTAATTGTGATTTTGGGGAAAGTTTACAGAGCAAATTCATTTTCCATTCAGCACTACATACACATTTTGTTTCGTGACATTGATTGCAATCCCCACAATGTAACAGCTCTCTACCCACTTCCTCCCTGTGGTTACCTTTTCCCTGTGTCCTTCTTTCCTATGCATTTCTGCCTTCTGAGATTTCTCCCTGCACAAATGCTGCCCTTCTGATTAATTTCCCATGGTTGATTGTTCTAAGGCATGTACCTACCTGGTGTAATTGTTCACCTCTGTAGGCCTGTCTATTGTGTGACTGGAAGTTAAGCCATGGGAATGAGTTCAATTTCAGACCTGAAGGGAGACTGGGGCCCATAGTCTTTGGGGAGCTCTTGTAGTGTAATGCCTAAGGCACTTGACTGCTAACCAGAAGGCTGTCAATTCAAACCCAGCCGCCACTCCTTGGAAGGAAGGTTAGGCAATCTACTTCCGTAGTGATACTGCCTTGGAAACCCAAGGAGGGTTTGTTATGAGT
>NW_006922395.1:307993-316736 GCF_000298275.1 Orycteropus afer afer | reverse complement strand
TTGTCTCATGACATTACCATAATGCAACAGCTCCCCTCCCACTTCCTCCCCATAGTTACCTCTTCCCTGTGTCCTTCCCTCCATGCACTCCTGACACCTGAGCTATGTCCCTGTTCATACACAGCCCTTCTATTTTCCCATGATTGAGCTCTCCAAGAGTGTATCTGCCTAGTGTAAATGTTCACCTCATATGCCTCTTTTATTTGGCTGGAAGCCACAGGTGTGGGTTCAATTCCAGACCTGAAGGGCAGCGAGGGGCCATAGTCTTGGTTACATCAGGTTTCATTAGATCAGCAAACCTAATGTACCCTTATTATTTTTTTTTTTCAAATGATGTTGAGTTTTTTTGCACATTGTTCTCCCACTCTATCTAGAATCTCCTACACAGATCGCCCTCCAAGTGGTTGACTGTGGTAGCTGAGCATCATCTAGTTCTTCTGGTCTCATAGTCGTATAGGCTGAGGAACACATGGTGTACCAGTCACTTGGACTAATTGGTTCCAAGCATCTTTGGTTTTCTTCATTCTTCTTTGCTCTGGACAAGGAGAGATCCATTGTTGCATCTAGATGGCTGCTTGCAAGCTTTTATGATCCCAGTTGCTACTCACCCAAAATAGGAGGTCGAACAATGTTTTATGTAGTATGTTATGCCAATTGAGCTTGATGTCCCCTGTGACTATGGTCCCAAGCCTACAGGTTCAACTACTCACTCTCTCTGGGCAGCTGGCTGTGGCCAAGAAGTGACTACAACCTTGTCCCTTGTCAGCTCTACTATATACTGGGGATTTCTTACAGAACATATCAATACACTTGTGGAAACATTGTCTGCCAGCCTTATACATTGTCTTGGGCACACTCCCTCCTGCATAGACATACCTAATAGTTCAGCCTGTCCATCCATCTATCCACCCATAGATCAATGTTTGCCTTCACTGACAATGCAGTAATGTTTGTGCAAAATGGTTCATCTTTGTTGTTTGTATTTCCCATATACCTCTCTATGTCTTCCTCAGTGCCACCATGTTGATCACTCACATTTGGTACATTGTCCTTCTCCACCTAAATCAATACTTGTCCCTAGCTATCTAACAGTGTTCCCTCCCCTCCCCTCCCAGCCCTGGTAACCAACAAAGAAAATTTCCTTCCATATATAAACCTTTCCTTCACTTTCTTACAATAATGAGCTAATACCATATTTGTCCCTCTGTGATTGACTTATTTCACTCAGCATAATGTTCTCCTAGTTCATCCATGTTATGCGGTGTTTTGCAGATTCTACATTATTCTCTAGTGTTGCATAGTATTCCATTGTGTGTATGTACCGTAGTTTGGTTATCCATTCTTTCAGTTGATGGACACCTAGGTTGTTTCCATATTTTGGCTATTGTAAATAGTGCTGCAATGAACATGGGTGTGCATATGTCTGTTCTTGTCATGGCTCTCACTTCTTTAGGATATATGCCTAGTAATGGAATGGCTGGGTCAAATGGTATTTCTAATTCCAACTTTTGAAGGAATCGCCATACTGCTTTCCACAATGGTTGTACCATTTTACAGTCCCACCAGCAGTATGAGAGTCCTGATCTCTCCACATCCTCACCAGCATTTGTTATTTTCTGTCTTGTTGAACTTTATATGTGGGCATTCTTACAGTACACACAAGCACACATGTAGAAATATCATCTGCCAAACCTATATATGGTCATGGGTATATTCTCTTTCACCTACCCATACTTGATCATTTTGCCTGTCTACCTATGTATGTAAGAGTATTTACCTTTGTTGTCTGTACCTCCTGTGTACACCATCCAAGTCTTCCTTTCCTTAGTGTCATGCTGGTCACCTGCTCTTAGTATATTACTTTTCCCTTCACCCAAGTATACTCTGTTTTTGAGGTCTGCCATATTGGTATCTAATATGTTGCTTCTAATTCTGCATAGTGTTCCATAGAGTACAACTACCGTATTATACCTACACCATTTCCAGTGATGGAACCCAAATTGGTAAAATAAATAAATAAATAAAATTCTGGCCACCATGAATAACATTGTAATGAACAAATCTCCTTATGAACCTGTGGAGGGATTTATTTGGAATATATAATAAGGAATGATGTTTATTGGTCAGAAGAGATACACACACATACACATACACCAACTAGACTTTATTGAACTGCTCACAATGGCAAGAAATGAAATTTCCTATGCACATCTCAGTGAATGATATATTGAAGCTGTTTTCTCTTGGCCAGTCTAAAAGTGATAGTTTCAATTTGCATTTCTATAATTACCAAACCCACCAGCCACTCCTCGGAAGGAAGGTTGGGCAATCCTACTTCCGTAGTGATACTGCCTCGGAAACCCAAGGAGGGGTCGCTATGAGTCGGGGCCGACTCGACGGCACACAACAACAACAACATTAATGTCTCTGAACTTTTCAGATTTTCTGCATCTTTCCTGTTCATATCCTTTTTCATTTTTAAAATTGTGTAATGTAACACATATGATAAAATGCACATAAAATAAATGAACAACTCACTGAATGTAATCACCACCCAGGGCAATAAACAGAATATTGCCAGCACCTTTGAAATTCTACTCTTGAATGTTCCTACTCACTACCCTACTCCTTACCAAAAGGAATAAACCAAAAAAACCTAAGCTATGATTCCAACTCATAGCAACCTCCATTGAGTTTCCAAGACGGTAAATCTGTATGGAAGTAGATTGTCCCATCTTCCTTCCTCAGATGAGCTGGTGGGTTTGAACTACCAACCTTCTGGTTAGCAGTCAAATGCCTTAGGCACTATGCTACCAGAGCTCCACCAATGGGAGTACTATCCTGAAATGCAGAAGTGTAATTTAGTTTTGCTTGTTAATAATAAAGTTTCTATAAATGGAGTCCTAGTACATAGTCCTTTGAGTTTTTTGCTTAAAAAGTTTGTGAGATTTATCTATGTTGTTGTGTGTAAGTGTAGTCTGTTCATTTTTATTGCTGTATTTTAATCCATCTACTAAACATTTGGGTGATTCCTGTTTGGGGCTTCTATGTATAATCTTGCTATGAATATTATTCCACTTGTATTCTGATGCACATATGCACTCATTTCTATTGGATGTATACCCAGCAGCAGAATTGTTAAGATAGAGTATGAATAAGTCAGATTTAGAAGATAATGCCAAATAGTTTTACATGGTGATTGTCGCAATTTACACTCCCACCAACTGCGGATGGGATAGGAGTTCCTGTTGCTCCACATCCCGACCAACAGTATTGTAAATGTTTTTAATTTTAGCCACTCTGCTGTTTATATAGTGATATATTATGGTGCATTTAATTTGATGAACACTTTTTAATGTTCATTGGCCATTTAGATACCACTTTTGTGAAGTGCTCATTTAACTCATTTTTATATTGGGCTGGGTTTCTTACTAGTTCATAGGAATATTCCATATATTCTGGGAAAATTTCTGCCATTTGTTATTTTATTGCAAATACTATCTACTTTGATTTCTCTCTTCATTTTCTCAATTGTTTCTTTCAGTGATTAGAAATTCTTAAATTTAATGTAATCCAATCTATCAAACTTTTCTTTCACAATAATTGTTGTTTTTGTGTGTCCTCTCAAAATATTTTCCTACTCCAAGATCATGAAGGTATTTTCCTGTATTAACCAAGGTGTATAAGTTTTATTGCTTCTCTTCACAATGTTTACAATTTTCACAATAGTGATCTCATACAAATTTTGTTAAATTTCTTCCTATTTTATGTTTTCAATTCTATAGTATTTTTCATTTCAACTTCCCAATTCTACATTACTAATGTACAGAAATACAGTTGGTGTTTGTATATTGACATTTATCCAGTGACATTGTTAAACATACATATTCTTGTAGTTTTGTAAATTCCTTAGGATTTTTTTTGTTATAGCCACATTATCTTGTCATCAGTGCATGAATACAGTTTGACTTCTTCCATTGCAATATATGTTTTTCTTACTTTATTACACTAGTTAAGACTTTAAGTACAATGTTGAACAGAAGTGATGAGAACAGATATACTTGCTTTTTTCTTTTATTCTTCATGCATTGAGTGTATTTTATGGCACTTCATCTTTCATTTGATATGGTGAATTACATTGAATGATTTTCAAAGGGCAACCTATTGTTTACTACCTGGTGCTTGCCATAACAAAAATACCACAAGTGGGTGACTTTAAAGTATAGGAATTTATTGTCTCACAGTTTTGGAGATTAGGAGTCTTCAATCACGGGATTGGCAGGGTTCTGCTCAACCTAGTCTAGAAGATCATTTCTTGTCTATTTGAGATTCTGGCAGCCTCAGGCATTTCTTGGTGTTCCTTAATTTGTAGATGGATCTTCACATGGCTTCTTCCCATATGTGTTTGATTCTCTGTGTCTGTTTTTCCTTTTTATAATACACCATAAAGAAGGGATTAGGTTTGAGGCCCACCCTCCTCTAGTGTTATCTCATTAACATAACAACAGAAAACTTCTATTTCCAAACAGCATCACATTCACAGATATAGGGATTAGGCCACCACCATATATTTTGGAGGAACACAGTTTAGCCCATAACACCAACTTTTGTTTTCCTGGGATATACTTCATTTGGTTGAGATGTATTATCCTTTTTGCCTGTTTCTAGAGGTGACTTGCTAGTAATTTTTTAATAATGTTTATGGCTATGTTTTTGAGGGATATTGGTCTCTTTTTTTTCCTCTTAAGTGTCTTTTTTCTGGTTTTGGTATCAGAATTGTGCTGGCTCCACGAAATGAGTTGAGAAGTATTTCTTCCTTTAAATGTTTTATGCAAATCACCAGTGAAGCAATCTGAGCTTTCTTTGTGGGAGAATTTTTAATTATTAATTCAATTTCTTTAATAAATATCAGTCTTGGGATTTTCTATCTCTTCTTCAGTTACTTTTCATACTTGTGTCTCTCAAGGAATTTGTATCTTTTTCTTGCTCAATTGTTTCAACACTCCCCTCCCCCCCAGTGATTTATAGAAGAAGAAGACAAAGCAATAAGGATGTAGAAAATGTGGCTAACACTATTCAGCCAATTGACATTTATAGAACATTTATAGAACATTTTACTCAATGGCATACTGCACATTCTTTTCAAGCCTACATAGAACATTAACCAAGATATACCATATTCTAGGCCATATTAGAGTTTTCTATATATTTTATTTTATTTTATTGTGATTTGGGTGAAAGTTTGCAGAGCAAATCGGTTTTCTTTTCAACAATTCACACACATTTTGTGACATTGATTGCAATGCCCACAATGTAGCAGCACTCTTTCTGCTTCCTACATCTCCCTGTATTTGCTATTTCCCTTTGTAGGTCTTTCCTATCCCTTTTTGCCTTCTTAGCTTTATCCCTGGGTAAATGAAGTCCTATTCATCTTGTATGGAAAATTGATTGTTTTAATGAGTGCATGCCTTCCTAGTATTATTGTTCACCTTAAAGGCTTGTCCATCATTTGGTTGAAAGTTGAGCCATAAGGGTTGAGTTCAGTTCCTGGCTAGAAGGGTGTCTAAAGGCCATAGTCTCTGGAGTTCCACCAGTCTTCATCAGCATAGTAAGCCTGCTTTTTTTTAATGTTGAGTTTTGCTCCACATTTTTCTCCCACTCAATCAGGGATCTTCTATTGTGATCCTTTTCAGAGCAGTCAGAAGTGATAACCAGGCACCATCTACTTCTTCTGGTCTCAGGGTTACATGGTTCATTAGTCCTTTGGATTGTTTTCTTGTGTCTTTGATTTTCTTCACTCTTCTTTGCTTCAGATGGGGAGTGTCCTGGTTACCTAGTGCTACTCTGACAAGAATGTACCACAAATAGGATGGCCTTAACAAACAGGAGTTAATTGTTACAATTTGGAGGCTTTAAGTCCAAGTTCAAAGTGCCAGGCTCTAGGGGCTGGGTGAAAGCCCCTCAAACCTTGGGGTCCAGCTCTGTCTTCTGCTCTGGCCCAGTGGAGCTAGAGGCATTTCTTCACTCAGACAGTTGCTGGCTGCTGAGGCTGAGGAGCCTCAAGGTTTGCAAGTAAAAAGGCACAGTCCTGATGTTAACAAACCACACAGCAGGCCATTAACTTAAGTCCATTGTAAGTCCCAAGGCCGGCAGAACATAGCAGGCTGCTGAGTGATGACACAGCTGCATGCAGGGTCCAACCATGCCATAAGCTAGAGATCATTCCCCAAGGCTTCTTCTTATATACAGGAAGCAGACCACATTCCCTAAGGCAGCTACTCATCCACTCACAGTAGATTCCACCATGGAGTTGATGACCAGTCTCATCATGGGGAATACTACATCCAGCTGCCCAGCCACTAAACCAGGCCCAGCCAAGTTGACACACAAACATAACTACCACAGGGAGCTACTAATTATTGCATCTTAGATGGCCACTCACAAGCTTTTAAGACCCCCGTTGTTACAAAAGTAAGATGTACAATATTCTCTTTGTGGACTATGTTATGCCAATTGACCTTAGTGTCCCCTGAGACTATGGTCCTGAGAAACCCATGCCCATCTACTCATTCCCTCAAGGTGTTTGGTTGTGACTAAGAAGTTTTCATAACTTTGCCCCCTTCCTGTATACTCCCATATTCATAGATATATTTGTAGCACATTTAAATACATATGTAGTTGTATATGTGGTAGTCTGATTCAAAATGGCCAAACCTATATATATATATATATATATATATATTCGTGGGTGTAGTCCCATTCACCTTCCCACCTCTATTCAACCTAAATGTCTCTCTATATATTTCCTTGTAGATTGTCATTACTCTTATTGCAGGATTGTGTGTGTAATAGAATTCACCTTTGTTTCCTTTAACTCTTGTTCTCCTCCCTGTGTCTTCCTCTGCCTTGGTCATTTTATGCTGATCTCCACTTTATTGTATATTGCCTTTCCTTTCACCCAGGTTAATATGTGTCTTCTGTCTAGTTAGTGATTTACCTTTCCCTCCCCTCCTACCCCTTGTAATATTCAAAGAATTATTCTTTCTCTGTGTAAACCTTTTCTTGACTTTTTATAGTAGTGGTCTCACAATTTTTGTCCTTTTGTGATTAATTTCACTCAGCATAATGTCCTCTAGGTTCATCTATGTTATCAGATGTTTTGCAGACTCATCGTTATCCTTTAAGTTTGCATAGTATTCCATAGTATTTGAGAGACAGGCCCCACCCCAAGAGGCAGGAAGTGGGGGAAAAGCTGGGGACAACAGAGCCATGGGATCCAGGTAAGGGGAGGGAGACAGGCTGGCCCCACTTCAAGAGGCAGGTAGAGGGGGGGAAATCCGGGGACAACAGAGCCATGGGATCCAGGTAAGGGGAGGATGGAGAGGTTTCGAACAGCTAAGGGAGACAAACTTGTCTGTCAGTTTGTTGTACTGTGGTGGCTTGTGTGTTGCTGTAAGGCTTGAGGCTGTGCCACAGGTGTCTCTGATGCTAGCAGGGTTGCACATGGTGCACAGGTTTCAACTCAGCTTGCAGACTGAGACAGACTAGGAAGAAAGAAGAGACTCTCCACTTCTCAAAGAATTGGCCAGGGAAAACCTTATGAATAGCAGAGAAATACTGTCTGATACATTACTGGGCAACTTTATGAATAGCCAGGAAACATTGTCTGATACAATGCAGAAAGATGAGCCCCTTAGGACAGAAGGTACTCAAAATACGACTGGGAAAGAGTGGCCTCCTCAGAGTAGAACCAACCTTAATGATATCGATAAAGTAAAACTTTTGGTACCTCCATTTACTGATGTGGCATGACTCAAATTGAGGAGAAACAGCTGCAAACATCCATTAATCATTCGAACATGGAATGCACAAAGTATGAATCTAGGAAAATCAGAAGTTGTAAAAAATGAAATGGATCCCATAAAGATTGATATCCTCAGCATTAGTGAGCTGAAATGGACCAGTTTTGGCCATTTTGAATCAGACAACCACATGATCTACTATGCTGGAAATGACAATTTGAAGAGGAATAGTGTGGCATTCATCATCACAAAGGCCTGAAGTACAATGCTGTCAGTGATAGGATAATATCCATACCCCTACAAGGAAGACCAGTTAATACTACTATTATTCAAATTTACGCACCAACCACCAAAGCCAAAAAAGAGGAGATTGAAGATTTTTATCAACTTCTGCAGTCTGAAATTGACCAAACATGCAATCAACTTGAGGGTGAAGACAATGAAAACAAGTCCATGATAGCCAAAATATGACCTTGAATATATCTCTCCTGAATTTAGAGAACATCTAAAGAATAGATTTGATGCAGTGAACACCAAAAACCAGAAGAATTATGGGATGACATCAAGAACATCATCTATGAAGAAAGCAAGAGGTCATTAAAAAGACAAGAAAGGAAGAAAAGACCAAAATGGATGTCACAAGAGACTTTGAAATTTGCCCTTGAACACAGAGTAGCTAAAGCAAATGGAAGAAATGACAAGAAAAAAGAGCTGAACAGAAGATTTCAAAGAGCAGCTCGAGAAGACAAAGCCAATTGCTATAATGAAATGTGCAAAGACCTAGAATTAGAAAACCAAAAGGGAAGAACATGCTCAGCATTTCTCAAGCTGAAAGAACAGAGGAAAAAATAAAGCCTCATTATGCAATATTGAAGGGGAGCTCTCGTAGCATATTGCCTAAGGCACTTGACTGCTAACCAGAAGACTGGCGGTTCAAATCT
>NW_006922395.1:303042-306203 GCF_000298275.1 Orycteropus afer afer | reverse complement strand
AGAAGGGACCATTCCCTGGAGAAGGATGTCATGCTTGGTAGGGTGGAGTGTCAACGAAAGGGGAAGGCCCTTAACGAGATGTATGACACAGTGGCTGCTGCGATGGGCTCAAGTATAGCAAGGATTGTGGATCTGGTGCTGGACCAGGCAGTATTTCGTTCTGCTGTGCATAGGGTCACTATGAGTTGGAGACGACTCGACGGCACCTAACAACAACAGTATTGCATTGTGTGTATGTACCATAGTTATCTTTTTATCCATTTATATGTTGATGGGTGCTTAGGTCATTTCCATCTTTTTTGCTATTGTGAATAATGCTGCAATGAACATGTGTGTGCATATATCTGTTTGTGTCACAGCTCTTATTTCTGTATGATGTCTACTTAGTAGTGGGATTGCTGGATCATATGGTATTTCTATTTCCAACTTCTTAAAGAAACCCATAAGATTTTCCACAGTGGTTGTACCATTTTACAATCCCAGCCACAGTGTGTATGAAAGTTCCAGTCTCTCCACACCATTGCCAGATTTTTTTTTTTTTAAATTAACTTTGCTGGGGTGAGATGGTCTCTCATTGTTTTGATTTGTATCTTTCTAAGGGCTAATGATGGTGGGCATATCTTCATGTGTTTGTCAGCTGCCTGAATGTCTTCTTTGGTGTAATGTGTGTTCATGTCTCTTGCCCATGTTTTAATTGAGTTGTTTGTCTTTTTTGCAGTTTGTTGAAGCTATATATAAATTTTAGAGATTAGTGTCTTGTCCAATATATCATTACCAATTTTTTTTCTTACTCTATAGATTCTCTTTTTACTCAGTAGGGGAAGTCTTTTGATGTTCATAAATGTTTGATTTTTAGGAGGTCCCAGTCTTCTAATTTGTCTTCTGCTGTTTGTGCATGTTTAGTTATGTTTGATAGTATAGTTATGCCATGTATTCAGATCCCTAAATTTGTCCCTATTTTTCTGTTGATGATCTTTATGGTTTTATGTTTTATATTTAGGTTTTTGGTCTATCTTGAGTTAGTTTTTTTTATATATATATATGGTGTGAAATAAGGATCCTGTTTCATTTTTCTGCAAATGGCTATTCAGTTTTGCCAGCACCATTTGTTAAAGAAATTATCTCTCCCCCATTTAATGAGTTTCAGCCCTTTGTCAAAATCACCTGCCCAAAAGCAGATGGATTTACTTCTGGTTTCTCAATTCTGTTCTATTGATCTATGTGTCTGTCATTGTACCAATACCAGGCTGTTTTGACTACTGTGGCTGAATATAGGTTTTGAGATTGGGGAGTGTTACATTTGTAAGGGGCTCTGGTGGTGCAATGCCTAAAGCATTTGACTACTAACCAGAAAGTTGGCAGTTCAAACTGACCAGCTGCTCCATGAAAGGAAGATGGGGCAGTCTACTTCCACAAACATTTACTGTTTAGGAAACCCAATGGGGGTCCCTATGAGTCAGATTTGACTTAATGGCAATGGGTTTGGTTTTTTAATTTGTTACATTTATAGTATTCTTGAACCACTTCTATGCATTTTTAATGTCTTTAAAATATATTTCTAATGAGTAGGATACTATTGAATAAGATCTCCAAACTTTACTTTTTATCTTGAGGTTGACTTAGCTGCTCGTGACATTTACTTTTCATTTTCATTTACCTTTCAGAGTGTTCCTAAAGTTAAAATTCAACTTAGATTTGATTGGAAATGCATTGAGGTTATAGATTAATTTATATAATTGTAATATTAAATCTTCCCATCAAAAAATTTCTCTCTTTTTATACCGATCATCTTTTATGGCCCTTAGTAAAGTTTACAAGTTTTCTTCATAGAAATCTTGTGCATTCTTGGACAAAATAATTCCTGTATATTCTAGGATAAGATATGCTAAGGGTCTTTTATTTGTTCTTGATGTGGAAAAATGTATTGACTTGTAGGATGATCTTGTATCTGATAACTTTGCTGAGAAGAATTTGTATTCTGTTGATTTTTCTAGGGAAATCAACTTACCATCTGAACATAATGACAGTTAAGTTCTTACCTCTCTCTCTCTCTCTCTCTTTTTTTTAATGGTTCTGGTTAGTGTTTCCTAAACCATATTAAATAGTGACAGTTTTAGTGTGCATCTTTGTCTTACTCTACATCTTAAAAGGAATGCAATTAAATATTCTATAATAAATGGAGTGGTGGCAGTTAATTTTTTGCCTTTATGTAAGGATAGCCTTCTTAGATTGCTAAGTTTTTTTTTTTTAAATCATAAATATGTGTTATACCTTATAATATGATTTTTCTACATTAATTGAGAATATATGAGTTCTTTCTTTTAGTTTGTAAAAGCGTGTAAATTACAATGATACATTTTCTCTTGTGAACTATCCTTTCAGTCCTGGCATAAGAATGATCTGTTATTTTTATGTTATACATTTTGTATTAATTTGGCTAATATTTTAGTCAGGATATTTGCATCTATATTCATAAATGGAAGGACCCTAAATTTTTTTTTTTGTATTATGTATGTTCTGCTTCTATGTAAGGCTTAACCAAACCCCAAACCAAACTCACTGCCACTGAGTCAGTTTCGACTCATAGTGACCCCTCCTTGGGTTTCCAAGGCAGTATCACTACGGAAGTAGATTGCCCAGTCTTCCTTCCAAGGAATGGCTGGTGGGTTTGAACCACCAGCCATCTGGTTAGCAGTCAAATGCCTTAATTAAAAATAAATTAAAAAACCTGATGGAAGAAAATAGGAGAAATTAACTTCAGAGCTCTTTGAGCGTCTCATCTGAATTCTCATCAACTACAGGAACAGGTGACTTCATGGTGAGGTAACTTCCTTTTGAGTCAACATCATAGCCCATTTTGCTTCATGTTGATTTAATTTCCTTTACCAGGTTTCAGTTTAAGGGTCCAGTGTTGAACTACTCTTTCAGTGAGCATATTTAGAGTTACTCAGTAGGATTACTTAAATGAATAGTTATACATCCATTTATCCATTCAAAAGAATGAAGTATATCTATATGCACTAATATGTGAGAATACCTTAGACCTATTATTAAGTGAAAAAGCAGGGTATTGGGCTATGTGAGGAGCTCTGGTAGCATAGTGCCTAAGGCACTTGACTGCTAATCAGAAGGCTGGCGGTTCAAACCCACCAGCTACTCCT
>NW_006922395.1:300477-301562 GCF_000298275.1 Orycteropus afer afer | reverse complement strand
CAAATGCCTTAGGCACTATGCTACCAGAGTTTCTTACCTATACAAATAGACATACATAAACAAAATTTACTCATCTTGCATTATATTTTTAGGATTAATGCCTAGGATAATGACTGAGTTCAAGAGATATAAATACTTCTAAGCTTTTAATACTAACTATCCTCTGGGAAAGTTTTATCAATTATCAAGCTCACAAGCCCTCTAAATTCCAATTTCCTTGCTACATTATCACTATAATATCATTTTTACATCTTTATCAATTCGGTAGGTAGGAATTATGAGGAAGATTTAATTTGGATTTACTTGATTACTAGTGAGGCTGAACTTCTTTTGATATTCATGAACTGATCTTATCTTTCATATTGTATTCCCAAAACACATGGTATTGTGGCAGATACTCTGAATAACTCAAAATATGCTGTTTGATGAGCTGACTATTCTATTAAGAGTGCCTTTTTCTGACTACTTCCTGGACACCTAAATTTTAAAAAATATGCTTTGTTGTCAATTTTTCCACATTAGAACTTAGACTAAGAGTGTTCTAGATAACTGAAAACATTATCTCTTTTAGTTAGAGTTGTAAAGGTGATCACAATACATAAAGGAGCAATTTTATAGGTGCTCCATGTGTGATGATGATGATCTTAATTTAAGTTCCTTTGATTCTGTCTTCTAGAACATTCTAAAGGATACATATTTTAAAAGTGTAACCTCCGTTAGACATGAATTGCAGAAATCGAGATTAGATTTATTTTTGGCAGAAGCAGTATATTTTTGTCTCCTGGGAATCTTGTCTTTTACTTGATGGCATTTACCTTACCTATCTCCCACAAAAAACTTGGTGAGTAAATAGTTAACATACAACTTCAGATTTTCGAACAAATGTACTTGGTAATCCAGACATAGGTAGCACCCAGAATTAGAGATCCTACATGCACTTTGGGAGCTCTGGTAGCATAGTGGCTAAGACACTTGCCTGCTCACCAGACGGCTGGCAGTTCAAACACACCAGCCACTCCTCAGAAGGAAGGTTGGGCAATCCTACTTCCATAGTGATACTGCCTCGGAAACCCAAGGAGGGGTCG
>NW_006922395.1:264380-283595 GCF_000298275.1 Orycteropus afer afer | reverse complement strand
GTTTTTCCACTAGTTGGTGCCTAATCCACTTCTGCATAGTTCCTCTCAAAGCTCAGGGCTCCAGGATTATCTTCTGTATCTCTGTCAATTGGTTTTTCTTTTCTTTGTTAAAGAGGGTCTGTATCACTTGTCTGCCTATTCCTCCATCTTACTGGAAGTCTGCAAGTTTATTTTCAAAGAACAATTTTTTAGCATTGAAACAAATATATTTGTTAGAGGTGATAAACCTGGAAAATTTTTCCCCAGCAGAAATTACAGTAATAGCCATCACAAAAGCAACCACCAAAGAGGATTTTGCCCCATGAGCCAAGGAAGGCTGAGCTCACATGCTCCAAATGTTATTCCTTGCCCTAAAATTCCCTTTAGCAAGTTTAAGTGCCCTGAGTATTTGACATTGGAGTCAAAATTAAATAATAAACTGTGCTGTGGGTTCTTGAGATATTTAGTACTTTTGATGAATTGGATTTTTCTCCTTTGAACTCTCAGCTGAGATACAAGGAATTTGGTCTTATTCTATGCTTTCATCTTAAGGAATAAGCAAAGTTCATTTTCATTTTGTTCCTTCCTACAGGACTGCCATTATTAAATTAATACAATTATTTATTTAACAACTAGTATTATATGCTTTGGGAGCTCTGGTAGCACAGTGCCTAAGGCACTTGACTGCTAACCAGAAGGCTGGCGGTTCAAATCCACCAGCCACTCCTTGAAAGGAAGATGGGGCAATCTATTTTCGTAGTGATACTGCCTCGGAAACCCAAGGAGGGGTCACTATGAGTCGGGTCTGACTTGATGGTACATAACAACAATAACAACATTATATGCTTTATGACTCTGGTTCAGAAATATAAGAAAACCCTCAAATCCATGTTTATCAATTTTTTTAACAGAACAAACCTAGACTCAAATTTCAAGGTGACATTTTTGAACAAACTATGAAACTACGTATTCTGCTCCCTTGCAATATAAGAGGTTTTTTTTTTTTTTAATTACTTTTATTGTGGTGAAAACATACATAACAAGACATTCACCAACAGAACAACAGAACATTTACAACTCAGGAACATTGATGACATTTGTCATGCTGTGCCACCATTATTGGTATAAGAGGGATTTTTAACCTCTTAGATTTGTTATGTGGGTTACATGACCCCTGGTCAAAGTTACCATTTAGTCTTATGTGTGATTTCTTATAGAAATGACCTTTCTCCTCCTTTTCAACAACTAAACCTACTCCTGGCTCAAGGTTTATCAGTATTCAGACTTTAATTAGGTCCCAACCTAAAACATTAGATTGAAGAAAAGTTTTAACCTTTGTTGTAGTTAAGGTTATATGTCAACTTGCTGGGTCTGGTTTTGAGTGGCTGGCAGCTGGATGTATTTATTCCCTGTGATGAGACTGGTAATCAACTCCATGATGGAGTCTACTGTGAGCAGCTAAGTAGCTGCCTTAGGAATATGATCTGCTTCCAGTATATAAGAAGACACTTTGAGAAAAGTCTTGAGTTTTTGACACATCTGGATTCTGCATTGGGCCAAGTCTTTATCACACTGACCTGCCATGTTATCTACCTGTGCTGGGACTGTTTCTGGACTTGAACTAGTGGCCTGCTGTGTTGCTTGCTAATCTTAAGACTGTGCCATTTTACTTGTTGACTTTGAGTTTGTTAGCCTCCGCAGCCAGCTCTTGCCTGAGTTAAGAGACAGCTCCAGTTTCAGTGGGCCAGGAGCAAGGGGCAGAGTTGAAGCCCAAGGTCAAAGGGTTTTCACTCAACCCCTAGAGCTGGCACTTCGAACTCAGACTTCTAGCCTCTTAAAGTGTAAGAGAGGAGCTCTGGTGGTGTAGTGCCTAAGGCATTTGACAGCTAACCAGAAGGCTGGCAGTTCAAACCCACCAGCCACTCCTCAAAAGGAAGGTTGGGCAATCTACTTCCATAGTGATACCACCTCGGAAACCCAAGGAGTTGTTGCTATGGGTCAGATCCAACTCTATGGCAGTGAGTTTGGCTTTGGTTTTAAAGTGTAAGAGAAATCCCTGTTTGTGAAAGTCATGCATTTGTGGTATTTTCTTATAGAGCAACACTGTTGTTGTTATTGTTGTTATGTGCCATCGAGTTAGACCTGACTCAGTGACATACACACACACACACACACACATATAGAGGGAGCTCTGGTGGCATAGAGCCTAAGGCACTTGACTGCTAACCAGAAGGCTGGAGGTTCAAACCCACCAGCCACTCCTTGGAAGGAAGATTGGGCAATCTACTTCCGTACTGATACTGCCTCGGAAACCTAAGGAGGGGTCGCTATGAGTCGGGTCTGACTTGATGGCACATAACAACAACAACAACAACATCCTAAGGACAGATTAATACTTGACAGGGAGGAGGTGGTTACTACATGACAGGGAGAGAGGAGGGAATGGTTTGCAGTTTCTTGCAAGTCCGTCTAAACGAGATGGGGTCTGAGACCCATTTTGGGGAGCTGCAGTTACTGACCATACATACATATATATATACAAATATATACATATATATACACATCTATACACACACATATATTTATACATATGTATATATACACCCCCCCAAAAAAAAACCCTCACTGCCATCGAGTCAATTCCAACTCATAGTGACCCCCATTGATTTTCTGAGGCAGTAAATCTTTACAGAAGTAGATTGCCCAATCTTCCTGTGGAGTAGCTAGTGACTTTGAACAGCCAACCTTCTGGTTAGCAATCAAATGCCTTAGGCACTGCACTACCAGAACTCCTTACATATATATATATATGTAAGGAGTTCTGGTTGGGACATACATATATATAACCAAAAATCAAACTCACTGCCATTGAGTTGATTACAACTCAGCGACCTGCATTAGGTCTCTAAGGCTGTAAATCTTCACAGAAGCCAAGTGCCTCATCTTTCTTCTGTGGAGTAGCTGGTGGGTTTGAACCACTTACCTTTTGGTTAAAAGCCAAATGCCTTAACCACTATACCACCAGAGCTCCTTATATACATACATACATACATACATGCATATAGATATAGATACACATGTATATATACACACACACACACACACACATATATATATATATACACATGTGTACATACACACACACACACACACACACACACATATATATATATATGTAATCCTCACTTGAGGGAGCTCTGGTGGCATAGTGCCTAAGGCATTTGACTGCTAACCAGAAGCTTGGTGGTTCAAACCCACCAACTGCTCCATGGAAAGAAGATGGAGCAATCTACTTTCATAAAGATTTACTGCCTTGGAAACCAATGGGGTCACTATGAGTCAGAATCAACTCGATGGCAGTGAGGTTTTTTTTTTTCCAGTCCTCACTTATTGACTGTTTCATCTGACATTTTGCATTTATGACAATAGTATAAAATCTATTCTCTGACTTTTGTGCATTAACAATGTCCATCTGGCAGTAAGAAATGTGGAGTTACCTGATGAGGTCTCTGATAGGTGGACTCTGTGCACTGTAGAAAGGAAGCTTATATTACATAGCATTTCACCATCTGGGAGAGGTGAGGGACATGATCTCCCCAATCCTCTGTGGTGCTCAGATGAGTGAAGGGGAGTTGAAGTGGGATCGACAGGAGGATGCCCACGGGCGACTGAGGCCAAGACAGTGACAGTGACAGTGACGGTGTCCTGAAGGTGGGTCAACCTCGGGGCTGGGGAGGAAGTGGAACCCTGGGGTCTAGTCCCAGCTCCCAGCTCCAAGGGGTGGCAGGGGCCCTCTGGGCCCTGAGACCTGGAGCTTGGATGCCTGGGCCATAGGACCCCACATCGGCTGACCAGCATCTGTGCAGCACTTTAAGCTTCCTAGATGCTCCCTTCTAGGCAGGCATAGGTGAAGTCAGGGAAGGCTACCCGGGAGAGGGCAGCCAGTGGGAACTGCAGTTTAAGGTCAAGGGCAAAGATTGGGCCTGGCTGTCACAGCCGCAGAAGAAGCTCTGGATTGTCAATTCTCTTGGGTATGGAGGGGAGCAGGGCCACTGTTGTAGTTAGCTTTATGTGTCAACTTGGCTAGGACTGGTTGAGTGGCTGGGCAGCTGGATGTAGTAGTATTCCCCATGATGAGACTGGTAATCAACTCCATGGTGGAATCTACTGTGAGCAGATGAGTAGCTGCCTTAGGGATGTGTTCTGCTTCCTGTATATAAGGAGAAGCTTTGGGGAACAGTCTCTAGCTTATGGCACACTTGAACCCTGCATGTAGCCGTGTCATTGTTTGGCAGCCTGCCATGCTCTGTTGACCTAGGGCCTTTCAATAGACTTGAATGAATGGCCTGGTGTATGGTTTGGTAACATCGGGACTATGCCTATTTACTTGTCAACCTTGGGCTTGTCAGCCTCAGCAGCCAGCAGCTGTCTGAGTGAAGAAAAGCCTTTCGCTCCAGTGGACCAGGAGCAAGAGGCAGAGCTGAATCCCAAGGCTGAGGGGCTTTAACCCAGCCCCTAGAGCCTGGCACTTGGAACTCGGACTTAAAGCCTCCAAATAGTAAGAATGAACTCCTGTTTGTTAAGGCCATCCCCTTTGTGGTAGAGTCCCATCAGAGTGGCACTAGGTAACCAGAACAGCCACTCCAGCAAGAATCAGGGATGCTAGGGCAAGGAGCCATCAGGGGAATCCAATGGGCAGTGTGCACCCCACTCTGAAGATCCAGGCCCTCCCACCTGTGGACAGGGAAACTCCTGCCCCCAACAAAGCCACCAAGTGCATTTTGGGGTTATTGAGGGAATAAGCCAGTGCCACTCACCCTGAAAATACTGTCAGGGCAGGAGACGGAGGGGACCTGGGGGATGGGGAGAGAGGTGGTGCTTGGGCCATTCTTTTTTTTTTTTTTTTCATGCCTTGGGTGCAAATTTACAGAGCTGAATTTGTTTTACATTCAACAGTTCATGTACATTTGGTTTCACGTCCCGATTACCATCCACAACCCTAACCCATTCTCCTCCTCTCCCTTCCCTGTGACCCCCCTCCCTGTGCCCTTCTTAATTACACACTCTTGTCTGTCCAGCTTTCCCTCCATGTGGATGCTGCCCCTCTGGTGCCCCATGGCTGATTGCTCCAAGGGGTGTATCTCCATAGAGTAGGTGGGTGCATTGCCTTGGGTTGGGTGTTCTGAATGTAAGTCTACTGTTGGGCTGACAGCCAGTCCTTGGGAGTGAGTCCTATCCCAGGCCTGAAGTATATCCCAAGGCCATAGTCCTGGAGGGGTCCCACCAGACTCCATATGACCAGTAATTCTGGTCATTATTGTGTTTTTGAATTTTGTTCCACATTTTTTGTCTCATTCTATCCAGGATCTCCTATTTGGTCCCTTCTCGAGTGACTGGCTTTGGTAGCTGGGCACCATCTACTTCTTCTGGTCTCGAAGTCCATCATATCCTTGGACTAATTGTTTCCAAATGCCTCTGATTTTCTTATCCCTTCTTCACTTCAGATGAGAGGAAACCACAAGCTTCATCTTAGATGGCTCGTCAGAAGCTTTTAAGACCACAGTTGCTACTCAGCAAAATAGGTTGTGGAACAAGATTTTTACATACTTTGTTGTGACAATTGAGCCTGGTGTCCCCCAATACTATGGTCCTGAGTTGGCAGGCCCAGTGGTTCTCTCTCCCAAGGTGTTTCGCTGTCTCTGAGGGATTACTCCAACTCTGTCTTCTGTTGCTTCAGTAATGTGTGTGGCTAGATTTGTAGGACAAGTGCATAAGTAAGATTCTCTTCAGCTAAATCTATCATTGGTCTAGGGTACATTCCTGTTCTCTGGCTCCCATCTGATTTTCTCAGTTGCCTATACATTGATCTGTAGCCTGATGTTTGGTGTTAGTGATAATGCAGTATTCTGCATATACTGGTATTAGCCTCTATTGTCTATATCTTATGTGCATGTTTCAGTGTCCTTCTTTTCCCCAGTGTTATCATGCTGGTCACAGACTCTTTCCATACCATCCCTCCCCTTACCCAACGCAGCATAGTCCGAAGTTTTTCTTCTCCTTCCCTCCTATCCCCAGTAACCTACAAAGTGAGTTCCCTTCCCTAAGCAAACCCTTCCTCGACTTTTTACAGTAATGGGCTCATACAATATTTGTCCTTCTGCAATTAACTTATTTCACTCAGCATAATGTCCTCCAGATTCATCTATGTTGTGATATGATTCACGTATCCTTCATTGTTCTTTAATGTAGCATGATATCCCATTGTGTGAATGCATCATAATTTGGTTATCTATTCACCTGTTGATGGGCATTTAGGTTGTTTCCATCTCTTTGCTCTACTGAATTGTGCTGCGATGAACATAGGTGTGCATATGTCTGTTCATGTGCTGTCTCTCACCTCTTTAGGATATATTCTTATTAACAGAATTGCTGGTTCAAATGGTATTTCTATTTTCAGTTTTTCAAGGAAACACCATACCATTTTCCACAATGGTTGTACCATTTTGCAATCCCACCAACAGTGTACAAGAGTTCCAATCTCTCCACAACCTCACCGGCATTTGTTATTTTCTGTCTTGTTGAACTTTGCTATTATTGCTGGGGTGAGATGATATTTCATTGTTGTTTTGATTTGCATCTCTCTGATGGCTAATGATCATGAGCAATTCCTCATGTATTTGTTGGCCACCAGCATATCATCTTTAGTGAAGTGTCTGTTCATGTCCCTTGCCCATTTTTGAATTGGATTGTCTTTTTGGTGTTGAGGTATTGAAGTTTTCTATAAATTTTGGAGATACGTCCTTTGTCAGATATGTCATAGGCAAATATTTTCTCCCAATCTGTAGGTTCTCTTTTTACCCTTTTGGAGAAGTCTTTCAATGTGATAAGAATTTAAATTTTAAAAGGTCCCAGTCATCTAGCTTCTCTTCCACCTCCTGTGCATTCTGGTTTATGCTTGATAGTCTATTTATGCGGTAAATTAGGGCCCCTCAATTTGTTCCTGTGTTGTGTTTGATGAGCTTTATAGTTTGTGTTTTAAATTTGAGTCTTTGATCTAACTTGAGTTTGTTTTTGTGTATGGGGTGAGGTATGGGTCGTTTCATTTTTCTGCATGCTTATGCCATCTTGTCCTAGCAGACGTCCCTGTGGGTGGTAGTGGGAGAGGGAAAGGTGGCCATGGCAAGTGACCTCAGCAGAGGCCAGCCAGGATGTTCACAGTACAGGCAAGGGGGTGAGGTGATATGGTCATACTCCATTTTCAAATTATGACCTGGTGTTTGGAATCTAAGCATATCAATAAGCGAGGAGTGAGGCACTCTGGTGGTGTAGTGCCTAAGGCATTTGACTGCTAACCAGAAAGTTCAAACCCACCAGCCACTCCTTGGAAGGAAGATTGGGCAATCTACTTTCATAGTGATACCCTTCAGAAACCCAAGGAGGGATCACTATGAGTTGGATCTGACTCGACAGCAGCGCGTTTGGTTTGGTTTTGGGTGGGATGTATACCTCTTCTAAGATATATAGAAGAATCTATTTACTGTTTAGATTCTGAACATTCCTAGTCTGTATTCTAAACAGTAACACCACAAGACAAATACGAGACTTGTATGTTACCCAAATTTTGTAAACAACTAGCTTTAAAAATTCAATTCTGCAGCCATTTATTGATGCCTGCCATGGGCATAGCACAGTGCCAGATGCTAAGGAAGTATTGAATTTACTATAACAAACAATTCAAAAATCTCAGTGACCAAACACTTAAGTCACAGTCCAATATAGTCAGCAAGTGGTGGTAGGATGATGGGCTGACCCAGACTTTACCTATGTGTCTGTATCTCTGTGTGACCAATTGACTAGATTATCACTAAACTCAGCCAAAAGTAAGATGGCAGAGTGCATTAAGGTAAGTCTTGCAAGGTGGTGTGCTGTAGTTTGCTCATATAGGCTTACAGGTCAGCTGTTAGCATCTCTTCCAAATTCCATGTTCAATGACATCACGTTAGTAGCTCAAGATCATCCACATTGATATTATTGATAACACAAAAAATCAGCAAGTGCTACAAATCAGAGTTTGGGTCTGTTGGAGATTTAGTTGCTAAACATTTACCACTGCACACTGATTACGTGTGCTGCTGTTACAAATAATTCCAGTATCTCAGCAACTTGGCATAATAAACTTTCATTTCTAGCTCACATGACAGTGTAATGACAGTTACCAGGGGTCTCAGCTATAGGCAATAACTCAAAGATCAAATTCATTGTGAGACTCCACTATCTTCTCATGGCATTATAGTCACCCAATTGGGAGCTCTGGTAGCATAGTGCCTAAGGCACTTGACTGCTAACCAGAAGGCTGGCGGTTCAAACCCACCAGCCACTCCTCGGAAGGAAGGTTGGGCAATCCTACTTCTGTAGTGATACTGCCTCGGAAACCCAAGGAGGGGTCGCTATGAGTCGGGGCCGACTCGACGGCATATAACAACATAACAACAACATGCTATCACTTTGCAGATGAAGGTGGGTGGAGAGATCGTAGAGAAGGCCCGCCATGCCTTCACTGCCTCAATTCGAAAGTGACGTGCCACTTCTATATTTCCAGTAATGAGAACTAATCACAGGGTCCCATGTAGATGCAAGAGAGGCAGCAAATGTTTGACAGTGAAGGGAAATAGAGAAAGTGACACATACAAGAAACTGAAGGGCTGAGCAAGTGTTCTTTTGCTCATTTCAAGAAAAACCAAGCAGGTATTCATTATGCTGACTGTATCCCACTCTGGGGATATAAATTTCACCATTGCATTGGTCAAAACAGGTCACGAAGTCAGTCCAGATTCAAGGGGGAGGGAAAAGAAACTACCGCTTGATAGGAGCAGTGGCAAAGTCACATTGCAAAGGGTGTGGACATAGGAAGATGTGATTCATTGGACAACATTTTTTATAATCTACCACAATCCCAAGCCAGCAGGATCCCAGCAACCTTGCCTGCCCTTTATTCTTCAACGTAGATCATTTTGAATCCCTTTGTGAATTTGGATATCAATCATGGCTTCTCTGGAATTCACTATGCAATAACTTGCCTATGGCCTGCAAAACTTGGGAAAACCTGAATTCTTCATCAGTTTGGATCTGCCGGTCCAGTCTTTGATCTACAGTTACAGTCTGTTTCATTTTACAACCATTTGTCTATTGGACTTCTTGAAAGCAAGGCCTGTATTTTACCCTCTGATGTATTTCTAACAGTGCCACGAGCAGTTCTGCACATGCTAAGCTTCAATAAATGTTGATTCAAATTGATGAGCCCCAATTTTGATCCCCCTTTTTTGCAAGGTCTTCCCAATAGAAAATTATGTATTATCCTGATTATCATTATCATACAATAGAATGCAAATGAAACAATACTGAAGTCTCCCTGTTACTAAAAACTATCCTTTGTTTGTAGCCACACTATTTCTCAGGAAAATACTTCCTGGTGTCGATGACTGTGGTCAGGCTTCGAAGAGCAGCCCAAGGAAGACCAAATATTTAGTGGGCACTGGATGAAGGAACAGGAAGAATCAGAACCAAAGTTTTCCACAACTGGTTTTTGAAAAAAAAAAAAAAAGAAAAAACAAACAGAGGAATGGAGTTTCAGTAGTATAAAGGGCTATGAGCCTTGTGTGGGAAAACACCATACAAAAACAATAAAAGAAAAAATAGCTTGCATAACACTGCCCAGCCATTCCACCACAGACACACCTCTGGCCCCCTCCCAGAGTCTGAAGTGACAGTAGACTACAGAGATGCCTTTAGGTAATTGTAGTGATTCCAATTATGTCCTATTTGATTCCACTCCTACCTCATGACCTTGTCAGCCCAAAAAATGTGTGTCAAATCTACTCACTGATTGCTGATTCTGACACAGTCTTTGTCCATCAGCTGTGTTCCTCAGTTCCTCCTCCACTCTGGTGAGCACCTGCTCATTCCAAGGCAAGGCAGTTTCAGATGAGTGTGAGTAGTTCACTAGCCAAATTAAATTGGATATTTGCATAATTTTCATTTCTCCTTTTTCCCAGTCCTACTTGTGATTTGGAAAATTAGCCAAGCTTCTCAATCTGCTTGGCTATAAAATCGGGCTATTCATGTAAATGAAGAAATCTGTAAAAAACACAGAATTTGTTTCAGAGATGGCCCAATTCGAGTCAGATTTTGGGCCTTCTCCACCCCCCTCAAACTGAGAGGAGCTTGCGGAATGTATCTCCACGCCGAGTTTCTCTCTGGGACAGAAACAGCCCATCTTCCATCCTCCTTCCCCCTTATTCTAGTCTCACTGCCCATGTTTTACCTTACTATGTGATTTTTAGTATTTCTGGCTTAGCACTTTGATTCTTTTTAATATTATGAGTTATTTGCATTTGAATTTTAAACCTTTAAAATCAATGAGTGGGTATCCATCTATATAAATGATTTATATATAAATCACCAACTCAAAGTAAAATAGAAAAGTATTATCTATAGAAACTGTACTTCTATGAAATTATTGCTATATTTTTAGGAGCTCTATTGAGGTATAATCGGCACACACTATTCTGCACATACTTAAAGTATAAACATATCCATCACCTCAAAAAGTTTCCTCATGTCCTTTTATAATCCCTTTCTCCTGCCACTGCTACCCTCAAATTCATGCCCATCTCCTGGCTGGTATGAACAGGTGTTATACCTGGCTCTGTATGCTTGTTGAATATTGTTCCTTATAATCCTTTTGGGTGTTTCTTTCCCCAGCTTCCCATGGTTTCCTCACATGTATGTGCTGATAAGTGCTCTGCTGAATACCTAAGGGGGCCATCTGCAGAGCTCCTGAAATTTTTTTCTCTGCACAGCTTTCTATTCTCTACACTGTAAACTCTAGCTGCCTTGATCTCTCCCAGAATTTCAACTCCATTTCTTCAGTGAGTTTTCTGAACCTCCCTTTGGCTTTCCCTCCCTGCATTGCAATCTAGAAGCTCTCTCAAGGCAGTTAGTTGGGAGAAATAGTAGGGCTCAGTTCATTTGTTTTTTGTCTCTCAGTGATCACTCTCCTTCATTACCTAATGTCCAATGTCTTGAAAACCATCATGTCATATACTTTGTCCACCATTTTTTTTTTGTTGTTGTTGTTATTTGCCATCGAGTCGGCCCCGACTCATAGCGACCCCTCTTTGGGTTTCCGAGGCAGTATCACTACAGAAGTACTTTTTTTTAGTTTCCAAAAATGGAAAGGTAAATCTAGTCCCTTTAACTCCATCTTGGCTGAAAGATGAAGTTGTTCAGAGTACTTAATTTGGCTGTAAAATTTTTTAGGAGCAAGAAAATATCCACTACTGAAGGGGATCTATATAGGAGACCCTTAGAGAGGGAGAACAATGTGGAACAAAACTCAAAATCATTTTGAGAAAAAAAAGGTGGGGGACCAGATTTGCTGGTCCGATAGAGCCTGGTGGAACCACTGAGACTATGGCCCCTAGCTGCCCTTCAGGTCTGGAATTGAACCCACACCTGTGGTTTCCAGCCAAACAAAAGACGGGCATATGAGTTGAACATTTACCTGAAATAGATACACTCTTTGGAGAGAGAGAACAATCATGGGAGAAAGAAGGGCTGCTTATACACAGGGAGACAGCTCAGGGGGCAGGAGTGTGTGGAGGGATGGACACTGGGAAGAGGTAACTAGGGGGAGGAAGTGGGAGGGGAGCTGTTGCATTGTGGTAAATTGTGGTCAATGGGATGAGACAAAGTGTATGTGAACTGCTGTATGGAAAGTGAAATTGCTCTGTAAATTTCCACCCAAATCACAAGAAAAGAAAAGAAACGCTAGGCGTGGAAACCTCCAGAAGAGCATCCAAAGAGGCTAACCATCTCAAAAAAAGAAAAGAAAAAAGAAAAAGAAAATGTCCACTACTAAACTGTAAGAACATGTTTCTCATAAGTTTATTAAGCAGGTCTGAAAGGTATATTCAATTTCACACCTCATAAATACAAGGTCATGGGAATATTAAGAAGATTAATATACACTACAACTCTTTGAAGGAAAAAGAATGAATTGAAAAGAAGATTAGAAGTAAGTGAATGAGGAGACATGATTTCTGATTTTTTCCCCTTTCTCTATTTTCTTACTGTACTTTCTCTCCAATCTCTGCCCACTCCCCTGATTTAAACTTCATCACTCTGTTCATGTATCCATCCATCTATCCAATGAGCAATCTGTTTATCAAATGGTACTTATTGTCAGAGACAAAATGAGTCATAAGACAGAGAACATCCTGCAAGGGGTGTGAGTTCTATTATTACAATGCTGATACAATGTGGAAAATGAAGTCATTAACTTGAGATGGGGCTGGGGGACAGATCAAGGCAGGCTTCTCTTGGGACAATACAATTGAAATGGATGTTGAAGTATGAGTAGTATTTGGCTAGGCTGAGATAGGAAAGAGGAGGCATTTGAGAAAGAAGGGATGAGGTAGGCCAAAGTGAGTGTGGAAAAAAGGTCAGCCCTATTTTCGGAGTGGTGAAAAACTGACTGGCTGGAATCTATAATGTGGGAGGTGGCCTAGCAAGAAATTAGACTACAGTCAAGGTTGAGGACAGGCTAAGAAGAGTTGTGAGTGCCAAGTCAGGGAGTCTTGATTTTAATCTTGCAGAAGCCTGAGGTTTCAAAACAGGGAAGTGACATAATCTGATGTGAGTCTGGGACTAGAGAGGGGACTGGTGGCAGGAAGACTCTCTGTAGGAGGCTAATAAAGCCATCCCAGAAAGGCTGTGAATCTCTGAATTCAGGGAGGATGTGGAGTAATCCAAGAGATATTTATGAATTAGAATCAGCAGTATACAGTGACCAATTGCATGTTGAGAGTAAAATCTGCCTATAAATGCCTCTAGGTTTTCCAGTTTGAGAGAATTGGCAGATGTCATGTTATTAAGTGAGATGGAGACAGAAGGCAGATTAGGTTGAATTTATCTTTAGTCCTACTGAGTTTGGGTTTTTAATGAAACTTCCAAGTGGAGGGTGATAGTAGGCAATTAAACCACAAGAGAGAGGTTTGAGAGTCAATGGCATAATGTCTTAGTTGGAATGAACAAAACTGATTTGATCATAGTACGTGGGATAAGAAGTAAGCAATGTGAATCTTCTTTATCTGAGAAACCTTAATGAAGATTTTTGTTTGGTTGTACTTTAAATATCTATCAAGCAAAGATATTCATGCAGGCCAATTCTATGTATCTCACTCAGTGCAAGAGATAAAATTTTGACTTAGCATTCTCTCAGTGAGCAAAAGGATTTAAGATATTCTCATCAACCCTCATGAATTCTAGAATTTTATGTGGTATAATACTGTACTTCAGTGAAAATGAAAAAAAAAAAAAAAAAAAAATCAGCCAGGAGGCATATATTGTCATAGACTTCCTAAGCAGTGACCACTATAACAGAAAAATAGGAAGGGTGGCTACATGAAATCTTCAGCAATCAGTGTTGAGCCCCTTATCAGAGACTTGCTATTTTAAGATGACCTCTAATTTAAGTACTCCTGGTATTTTATAAAGGAGCACTGGTTGTATAGCGGTTAAGGCATTTTGGGTGCTAACCAAAAGGTCAGTAGTTCGAACCTACCAGTTGCTCCGTGGAAGAAAGATGAGGCAGTCTGCTTCTGTAAGGATTTACAGCCTTGAAACAATGGGAGTTTCTATGAGTCAGAATTGACTTGACGGCGGTGAGGTTTTGTTTTTTTTCTTTTTTTCTTTTTTTTTTTTTCCATTTTGGTACTTAATAAACAAAGGAACTCAGGAAAACCTGAATCAGCCTCACTTCATTCACTAGCTTCATAAACCAAGAAACACTGTAACTTGGCTATTTTGTGCCTGTGAAGTGCAATCTATTTGAGGAAGAATGATTTGATTTGACCTTAAAGCAGTGGGGGAGAAAACACTTACCACTTCAGAAAAATTTCCTCAGAGAAATCTCTGCCTTAGATGATAGAACAAATTGGCATTTCCCAGTCTCCTGAAATGTCAGAAACATTAGCTACAATGTTTTGTATTCATTTTTGTACTCATTTTGTACTCATGGACTACACAGTTCAGTGTTATTAGTAGACGACTTCATTAATGCTAGCCAGGCCAAAGGTCTAACCAAGTTCTTTCTTTCTTTAACTCACGTGGCCTAAGGAGACCTTCTTCTTGTTGTTAGGTGCTGTGGAGTTGGTTCCAACTCATAGCAACCCTATGTACAGGTATGCCTCAGAGATATTACATGTTTGGTTACACACCAGTGCCATAAAGTGAATATTACCATAAAGTGAGTCACACAAATATTTTTATTTCCCAGTGCATATAAAAGTTATGTTTACTCTATACTGTAGTCTATTAAGCATTCAATAACGTTATGAAAAAGTTTGAAGTATCATGAGAATTACCAAAAGGTAGAACAGAGACATGAAGTGAGCACATGCTATTGGAAAAATGGTGCTGATAGACCTGTTCAACACAGGGTTGCCACAAATAAAAAGAGATATGTCTGTACAACAGAAGGAAACACTGTCTGCTCTTGTGCCATCCGCACAATCGTTGCAATGTTTGAGCCCATTGTTGAAGCCACTGTGTCAACACATTTCATTGAGGATCTTCTTCTTTCCCTCTGGCCATCTACTTTACCAAGTATTATATCCTTCTTCAGAGACTGAAGGTCTTTCTTGATGACATGTCCAAAGCATATGACATGAAGTCTCCTCATCCTTCCTTCTAAGGAGCATTCTGGCTGTACTTCTTCCAAGACAGATTTGTTTGTTCTTCTGGTAGTCCATGGTATATTTTATTCTTCACCAACACCGCAATTCAAATGCATCAGTTCTTCTTTGGTCTGCCTTATTCATTGCATACACTTTTGAGATAATTTTTTTTGAGATAATTTTTTGAGATAATTGAAAGTATCTTGAGAGAATGACTTGGGGACTTAGGACAACAGTGTCAGGGGATAGATATCTAGGTCAGTTGGAATAACATAGTCCAGAAAGACAATGTTGTACATCCTACTTGGGTGAGTGACCACTGGAGTCTTGCTAAAAGCTATGTAAGATGCAAATATTGGTCTCTTCCCTGGAGCAAAGATGAGTAAATAAAATCAATGACTCAAGGAAACAATTGATCCAAAGGACCAATGGACTACGCAAACCTCAGCTTCCACTAACCTGAGACCAGAAGAACTAGCTGGTGCCTCACTACCACTGTTCACTGTTGTGATCAGGATAACAATGGGAGGTCCTAGACAAAGAGGGAGAAAAAAAATATAGAATAGAACTCAAAATCATAAAGAAGACCAGATTTAATTATCAGTTAGAGAATGATGGAACCTGAAACTGTGGCTCTTAGACACCTGTCAAGGCTGGAACTGAACCTCCCCCCTGAAATCAACTATTAGGGAAATAGAGAGGCCTGTAAAATGAATAATAACACTGGGGAAGAATGTATTTCTCTGTCCAATCAGCCTTATGGGACCAAGAGAGCAGCATTTGCCCCAAAACAAAACTCAGAAGACAGAAAAGGGCAGGGGAGAAGGATGAATGGAAACAGGGAACCCAGGGAGAAAGTGAGAAGAGTGCTGTTACATTGAGGGGATTGCAACTGACAACGTGAAACAAAATGTGTATGAATTTTTAAACGGAAAACTAATTTGCTCTATAAACTTCCACCCAAACTACAATTATGGCTTGGGTCAGATGCACCTTAGTCATCAAAGTGACATTTTTGCTTTTTAACACATTAAAGAGGTTTTTTGCAGCAGGTTTGCCCAACATAATATGTTGTTTGATTTCTTGACTGCTGCTTCCATGGGGGATGATTATGGACCCAAGAAAGATTAAATTCTTGACAACTTCAGTCTTCATTTATCATGATGTTGCTTATTGGTCCAGTTGTGAGGATTTTTATTTTCTTTATGTTGAGGTGTAATCCATACTGAAGGCTACAGTGTTTGATCTTCATCAGTGAGTTCTTCAAGTCCTCTTTACTTTTAAGCAAGCAAGGTTGTGTCATCTGCATATCGTAAGGTAAGCAAATATTGTTACATGTAATGAGGAGGCTCCGAGAGGCTCTTTTCTCCAAGACAACAAAATGTGGGCAGAGAGACTGAAGAAATCAGGTTTGCTGAATCCCAATCCATTCCTTAAGTCATGGCATGCCCTTATTTCCCTATTCCATAGTCAAACCTCCCATGTCAGGGTCACTCAGTTTTCAGAGTGAGACAAAAAAAAAATTTTTTTTTTTGTGTGTGTGTGTGTTTCATGGAAGTAGACAACATCAAGAAAGGTCTTGCTATAGTGTCAACTGAAATGAATGATTCTTAAATACATTAAAGATTATAAAATGGCCAAGATTTTCAATCATACACTTTAAAAGACTTTTGTTATATCTTAACCAATTGTAATGGTATTTTTCTCCATATTAAAAGATAAAACTGCTGCTTTCAATTCTTAAGTACATACACAAATAACTTTGAAATTGTTTTCTGCTAGTGCTTATGAGCTTGTTCTCATTCATTCTCACTGTTCAATTCAGTCTCCTTTGGGACCAACTTTTACCCCATTCTCCCGTTAAACTAAGCTATTCCATGTGCCCACATACCCTCCATACTTTGCAATGTGTATTCTTCTGCAAGAGCAGAAAGATGGAGGTGGTAAGTTATAATAGCTGCATGTAATCGGTCTTCTGCTCAGTGTTAAAGTGTTGAGGCAAGCAGAAGCCAAAGACACTGTTTTAAGGAAGATTGAATTGGGCTATGGTGGCTTGCATGTTACTGTGATGTGGGAAGGTATGCCACTGGTGTTTCAAATGCAAGCAAGGTCACTCATGGTGGACAGAGTTCAGCAGAACTTGCAGACTAACACAAACTAGGAAGAAAGATCTGGCCATGTGCTACTGAAAAATTACCAATGGAAACCTTACGGGTCACAACAGAACATTGTCTGTTATAGTGCTGGAAGATGAACCTCCTAGGTTGGAAGTCACTATGCAGTGGCCACAACTATAGACCCATACATGCCAATGATCATGAAGATGGTGCAGGACAGGCAACTTTTTGTTATGTTGTATATAGAGTTGTCCCTCCACTTTACCAAGTATGACATCCTTCTCCAGGGAATGATCCCTTCTTACAACATGACCAAAGTAGGTGAGATGAAGTCTGGTCATCCTCACTTCAAGGAGCATTCCAGCTGCACTTTTTCCAGGACAGATTTCTTAATTCTTTTAGCAGTCCATGGTACTTTCAGCATTCTTCACCAGCACCACGTCTCAAAAGGATAGACTCTTCTTTGTTCTTCCTTATTCATTGCCCAGCTTTCACATGCATATGAGGTGATTGAATATATCATGGCTTGTGTCAGGCACACCTTAGTCTTCAAAGAGACATCTTTGCTCTTCAGCACTTGAAAGAGGTCTTTTGCAGCAGATTTGCCCAATGCTATACGTCGTCTGATATCTTCTTGACTGCTGCTTCCATTGGTGTTGATTGTAGACCAAATAATATGAAGTCTTTGACAACTTCAGTCTTTTCTCTATTTATCATGATGCTACTTACTGGTCCATTTGTGAGGATTTTTGTTTTCTTTATATTGAGGTGTAATCCATACTGCTGACTGTAGTCTTCAATCTTCATCAGTAAGTGCTTCAAGTCATCCTCACTTTCAGCAAGCAAAGTTGTGTTGTCAGCATATCGCAGGTTGTTAATGATTCTTCCTCCAAACCTGATGCCATATTCTTCTTCATATAGTCCAACTTCTTAGATTATTTGCTCAGCATACAGATTGAATAAGTATGGTGAAAGGGTACAACCCTGACGCACTCCCTTCCTGATTTTAAACCATGCAGTATCCCCTTGTTCTGTTCAAACAACAGCTTCTTGATCTATATGCAGGTTCCTCATGAGTACAATCAAGTGTTCTGGAATTCCCATTCTTCTCAATGTTATTCATATTTTGTTATGATCCACACAATCAAATGCTTTTGCATAGTCAATAAAACACAAGCAAACATCTTTCTGGTATTCTTTGCTTCCAGCCAAGATTCATCTGACATCAGCAATGATATCCCTCATTCCATGTCCTCTTCTGAATCCAGCTTGTATTTCTGGAAGTTCTCTGTCAATATACTGCTGCAACTGTTTTTGAATTATCTTCAGTAAAATTTTACTTGTATGCGTTATTAATGATATTGTTTGATAATTTCCACATTCTGTGGGATCACCTTTCTTTGGAATGGGTCCAAATATGGATCTCTTCCAGTCAGTTCACCAGGAAGTTGTCTTCCAAATCTCTTGGCATAGCTTACTGAGTGCCTCTAGCATGGCATCTGTTTGTTGAAACATCTCAGTGGGTATTCCATCAATTCCTGGAGCCTTGTTTTTCACCACTTCCTTCAGTACAGCTTTGACTTTTTCCTTCAACACTCTTGGTTCTTGATCATATGCCACCTCCTGAAATGGATGAACATCGACCAATTCTTTTGGTACAGTGACTCTTTGTATTCCTTCTATCTTCTTTTGATGTTTCCTGCATCATTCAATGTTTCACCTATAGAATCTTTCAATACTATGATTTGAAGCTTGAATTTTTTCTTCAGTTCTTTCATCTTGAGAAATGCCAAGTGTGATCTTCCCTTTTGGTTTTCTAATTCCAGGTCTTTGCACATTTCATTATAATAATTGGCTTTATCTTCTCGAGCTGCTCTTTGAAGTCTTCTGTTCAGCTCTTTTATCTTGTCATTTCTTCCATTTGCTTTAGCTACTTTCTGTTCAATGGGAAGTTTCAGAGACCCTTCTGACATCCATTGTGGTCTTTTCTTCCTTTCCTGTCTTTATAATGACCTTTTGCTTTCTTCATGGCCGATGTTCTTCATGTCATCCCACAGTTCACCTGTTTTTTGGTCATTGGTAGTCAGTGCTTCTTATCTATTCTTTGTTGTTGTTGTTATGTGCCATTGAGTCTTTAGATGGTCTTTAAATTCAGGAGGGATATAATCAAGGTCATACTTCAGCTCTCGTGGACTTTTTAAAATTTTCTTCAGCTTCAACTTGAACGTGCATATGAGCAGTTGATGGTCTGTTCCATAGTCAGTTCTTGGCCTTGTTTTGGCTGAAGATATTGATCCTTTTTCCACAGATGTAGTTGATCTGATTCCTGTTTACTCCATCTGGTGAAGTCCACCTGTATAGCCACCATTTATGTTGTTGAA
>NW_006922395.1:260448-263925 GCF_000298275.1 Orycteropus afer afer | reverse complement strand
GTTCTTTGTGACTATGAATGCTATGACATTCCTCTTCAATTTGTCAATTGCGACATAGTAGAGCATGTTTGTCTGATTCAGAATGGCCCAAACCAGTCCATTTCAGCTCATTAATGCATAGGATATCGATCTTTATGAGTTCCATTTCATTTTTGCCAACTTCTAATTTTCTTAGATTTATACTTTGTACACTCCATGTTCCAATTATTACTAGATGTTTGCAGGTTTTTCTTCCTGTTTTGAGTCATGCCACATCATCAAATGGTGATCCTGAAAGCTTTACTACACCCACTTCATTAAGGTTGACTCTATTTTGGGGAGGCAGCTCTTCCCCAGTCATATTTTTAGTAACTTCTGACCTGAGGAGCTCATCTTCCAGCACTAGATTGGACAATGTTTCAGGGCTATTCATAAAGTTTTCCAGTAATATATCAGACAGTGTTTCACTGCTATTTGAAAGGATTTCACTGACCAATTCTTTGAGAAGTGGATGTCCCCTTCCTTCTTCTGAGTCTATTTTAGTTTGTAAGCTCCGCTGAAACCTGTCCACCATAAGTGACCCTGCTGGTATTTGAAATACTGGTGGCATAGCCTCCAGAGTCACAGCAACATGCAAGCCACCACAGTACAACAAACTGACAGACTGTGGTGGTTCTACTTAGTTAGGTCTTTCAGCAATGTTTTATAGTTTTGGTGTTCAAGTATTTCATCTCCCTGATTAAATGCATTCCTAGGTATTTTATTTCTTTAGATGCTATTGTAAACGGGACTGTGTTCTTAATTTCCTTTTCAGATTGTTCATTGCTGATTTATAGCGATATAACTGATTTATATGTGCAAATCTCGTACCCTGCAACTTTCCTGAATTTATTTATTTATTAGGTCTGGTGGCTTTCCTGTGATTCTCTGGATATGTGTGTGTGTGTGTGTGATTATGTTTTCTAATAATAGAGATACTTTTACTTACTCTTTTCTGAATCAGATGCCTTTGACTTCTTTTTCTCACTTACTTTTTCTGGCTAAAACTTCCAACAATGTTTAATAGGAGTGGTAAAAGTGGTTATCTTTGTCTTGTTTCTGATCTTAGGTGGAAAGCTTTCAGCCTTTCATCACTGAATATGATCTTAGCTGTGGGTTTTTCATAAATGCCCTTTATCACGTTGAGGAATTTTCCTTCTTTTCCTAGTTTGCTGAGTATCTTTACTATAAATGGGTGTTAGATATTGTCCAGTGCTTTTTCTGCATCATTTAAGATGATTATGTTGTTCTTTCCCTTTGTTCTATCAATGCAGTGTTGTTGTTGTTATGTGCCGTCAAGTTGGACTCGACTCATAGCAACCACTCCTTGGGTTTCCGAGGTGGTATCACTACAGAAGTAGATTGCCCAACTTTCCTTCCGAGGAGTGGCTTGTGGGTTTGAACCACCAATCTTCTGGCTAGCAGTCAAGTGCCTTAGGCACTACGCTAGCAGAGCTATTCATGTAGTATGTTACATTAATTAATTTTCTTATGTTGAACAACCACTTTATCCATGCAATAAATCCCACTTGCTCAGGTATATAATCATTTTAATATGCTGTTGGATTAGATTTGCTACTATTTTGTTGAGGATTTTTGCATCTATATTCCTAAGGGATATTGGCGTGTAATTTTCTTTTGTTGTAGTGTCTTTGGCTTTTGTATCAGAGTAATGCTGACCTCATAGATTTAGTTATATTTTTTGGAAGAGTTTGAGAAGAATTGGGGTTAATTATTATTTAAATGTTTAGTATAATTCACCAATGAAGTTATCTGGTCCTGGACTTCTGTTTCTGGGAGATTTTTGACTACCAATTCTTTCTCTTCCCTTATAGTTTTGATGAGATTTTCTATTCTTCAGTTAACTTAAGCAGTTTGCATGTTTCTAGAAAATTATCCAATTCATCTGATTTGTTGGCACACAATTGTTCATAGTATTCTTTGCAATTCTTTATTTTCCTGCAGGGTCAGCAGTAACATCCCCATTATCTGGAGGATATTATTGTTATTTAGTTATTTGTGTCTTCTTTTTTTCTTTGTCAGTCTATCTGGATGTTTGTCAATTTTATTGATCTTTTCAAAGAGCCAAATTTTTGTTTTGCTGATTTTCTCCATTGTTTTTCTCTTTTTATTTAATTCATGTCAACTTGAATCTATATTATATACTTCTTTCTGGTATATTTGAATTTAGTTAGTTCTCTTTTATCTAGTTTCTCAAGGTTAAAATTAAGTTTTTGATTAGATCTTTCTTCTTTTTTAATGTAGGCATTTATAGCTTTCAATTTCCCTCTGAGCACTCTCTTTTTGGGAGAACTTTTGGTCCGTGTGGTTTCATTTTTATTTTTCTGTAAGTATTTTCCAACTTACCTTGAGATTATTTCTTTGACTCATTCATAGGTTGTATGTAGTGTGTTGTTTGATTTCCATAAGTTTGTGAAATTTCCAGTTTATTCCTTTCTGTTGTTGATTTATCATTTCATTCCATTGTTTTTGGAGAAGATTCTTTGTATGATTTCAGTATTTTAAAATTCATTTAGAGTTGTTTTGTGATCTAATATATGGTCTGTCCTGGAGAATGATCCATGTGCACTGGGAAAAAAATATGTATTCTTCTGTTGTTGGGTTCAATGGTCTGTGTATGTCTCTTTGTTTTAGTTGGTTTAGAGTGTTGTTCAAATCTTTTTATTTGTTATTGATCTTCTGTCTAGATGTTCTATCCATTATTAGATGTGGTATATTGACATCTACAACTGTTTTATACATGCATATTTTTCCCTTCAATACTGTCAATGTTTGCTTCATAAATTTGGGGGCCCTCGTGTTAGGGATGTGTGTGTGTGTGTGTGTGTGTATACATATACATATATTTTACATTTTTATTTTGATTTGGGTGAAAGTTTAGAGAGCAAATTCATTTTTCATACAACAGCTCACATACACTTTTGTCTCATGACATTGACTGCAATTTTCCACAATGCAACAGCTCTCTTCCCACTACCTCCCCATAGTTACCTCTTCCCTGTGTTCTTCCCTCTCATGTACTACTGCCCCATGAGCTGTCTCCCTGTGCATACACAGCCCTTCTATTCTCCCATGACTGATCTCTCCAAGGAGTGTATCTACCTAATGTAAATGATCAGCTCATATGACTATCTTTTGTTTGGCTGGAAGCCACAGGAGTGGATTCAATTTCAGACCTGAAGGGCAGCTAGGGGCCATAGTCTCAAGGGTTCCACCAGTCTCTATCAGACCAGCAAACCTGCCGCCCCTTTTATTTTGAGTTTTGTTCCACATTGTTCTCTCACTCTATCCAGGATCTCCTACCTAGATCCCCCTCCAAGTGGTTGATGATAGTAGCTGGGCACCATCTAGTTCTTCTTGTTTCATAGTCATATAGGCTGAGGATTGCATGGTGTAGCAGTCACTTGGACTAATTGTTTCCATGTGTCTTTGGTTTTC
>NW_006922395.1:258684-259363 GCF_000298275.1 Orycteropus afer afer | reverse complement strand
GGCCAGTGAAAATGTTATAAATAGCAGCAGAATATTGTCTGATATGGTGCCAGAAGATGAACCTCTCATGTTGGAAGGCACTCAAAATATGACTGGGGATGGATGAGCTGCCTCTCCAAAGCAGAGTTGACCTTAAGGACACGGATAGAGTAAAGCTTTCAGGATCTTCATTTTCTGATGTAGCTTGACTTCAAATGAGAAGAAACAGCTGAAAACATCAATTAATAAATGGAACATGAAATGCATGAAGTATGAATCTAGGAAAGTTGGAAGTCATCAGAAATGAAAAAGAACACATAAAGATCAATATCCTAGGCATTAGTGAGCTTAAAGAGACTGGAATTAGCCATTTTGAATCAGCCAATCATATGAACTAATAGTAGTTATGGAATAGCTAGGAATGACAAATTGGAGAGGTATGGTTTTACATTCATCATCAAAAAGAACATTTCAAGATTTATCCTGAGGTACAACTCTGTCAGCTATAGGGTAATGCCCATATGCCTAAAAGGAAGATCAGTTCGTACGATTATTATTCAAATTTACACACCAACCATTAATGGCAAAGATGAAGAGTTTGAAGATTTTTACCAACTTCTGAAGTCTAAAATGATCAAACTTGCCATCAAGATGTATTGATAATTTCTGGTGATTGCGATGTGAAAGTTGGAAACAAAGA
>NW_006922395.1:244609-256154 GCF_000298275.1 Orycteropus afer afer | reverse complement strand
GAGATACTTCTCTCACCTACTTTGGACAAGTGATCAGGATGGACTAGTCCCTGGAGAAAGATATCATACTTGGAAAAGTAGAGAGTCAGTGATAAAGATGAAGACCCTCAATGAGATGGATTGACATGTTGGCTGCAACAATGGGCTCAAGCACAACAACAATTGTGAGGATTACACAGGACCAGGCAGCGTTTTGTTTTGTTGTACGTAGGGTGACATGAGTCAAAACCAACTTGATTGCGCATAACAACAACAACTGACAACAACATATTTTCCTAATAAATTGACTCTTTTATCATTATATAATATCTTTTGTTTAGTCCCTCATAATATATTTTGTCTTAAACTCTGTTTTTTATGATATCAATATAGCTGCCCTTACTGACTTTTGGCTACTATTTGTAGAGAATTTTTGTTTTTCCATTTCACCTTCAGCTTGTCTTTCTTCTTTCTTTTTATGGAAGTGAGTTCAATTCCAGGCCTGAATGGTGACTTGAGGCCATAGTCTGAGGGGTTTCACCAGTCTCCGTCTGACCTGTAAACCTGATCTTTTTTATGTTTTTAAATTTTGTTCCACATTCTTCCTCCCACTCTATCCAGGCTCTCCAATTTTTATCTCTTTCTAAGTGGTTTGCATTGGTAGCCAGGCACCATCTAGTTCTTGTCTCAGGGTCATATAGGCTGAGGTTCTCATGATCCATTTGTCCTTTGCACTGTTTCCATGAGTCTTATTTTCTTCACTCTTCTTTGCCTTGGACAAGGAGAGACCAATAGTTGCCTATTAGATGGCCACTTCCAAGCTTTTAAGACTCTAGTCACTGTTGTTGCTGTTGTTGTGTGCCATCGAGTTGGACCCGACTCATAGCCACCCCTCCTTGGGTTTCCAAGGCAGTATCACTACAGAAGTAGATTGCCCAACCTTCCTTCTGAGGAGTGGCTGATGGATTTGAACCACCAGCCTTCTGGTTAGCAGTTAAGTGCCTTAGACACTATGCTACCAGAGCTTCTCCCTAGTCACTACTCAATGAAATAAGATGTAGAACGATGTTTTTGTGTACTATGTTGTGCCAATTGAGCTTGATGTCCCCTGTGACCATGGTCTTCAGGCTCAGTGACTCATTCCCTCAGGGTGCTTGTTGTTGTTGTTGTTGTTTGCCGTCGAGTCAGCCCCGACTCATAGCGACCCCTCCTTGGGTTTCCGAGGCAGTATCACTACGGAAGTAGGATTGCCCAACCTTCCTTCCGAGGAGTGGCTGGTGGGTTTGAACCGCCAGCCTTCTGGTAAACAGTCAAGTGCCTTAGGCACTATGCTACCAGAGCTCCTTCAGGGTGCTTAGTTGTGGCTAAGAAGTTATCCTAACTTTGCCCCCTAATACCTTTATGCTGCCTATACACATTTTTATAGTACATACAAATATATATATAGGAATATCTGCCAAACTATATATGGTTGTGGGTATATACTTGTTTGCCTATCCATACCTGATCTTCTTGCCGGTCTACCTATGTATCCACCCACAGATTAGGGTTTGCTATTACTGATAAAGCAGTATTGTGTATGTAATGGTACTTACCTTTATTGACTGTACTTCTTGTGCACCTCTCCATGTCTTACTTTTCCTTAGTGATATTGTGTTAGTCAGATGCTTTTGTTATATTGCTTTTCCCTTCATCCATATCAACACCTGTCTCTTAACTATCCATCTCTTTTCCCTCCATTCCTCTCCTCTCCTATCCCTGGGAACCAACAAAGAAAATTTCTTTCCCTGAGTAAACTTTTGCTTGAATTTTTGTATTAACAACTCATACAATATTTGTCCTCTTGTGATTGACTTATTTCACTCAACCTAATGTCCTCCAAGTTCATGCACATTATGAGATGATTCACTGATTCTTCATTATTCTTTAATGTTGCATAGCATTCCATTGTGTGTGTGTACCATAGTTTGATTATCCATTCATCTTCTGATGGGCACTTAAGTTGTTTCCATTTCTTTACTGGGATGAACATGGGTGTGCATATATCTATTCACATCCCAGATCTTACTCTTCAGGATATATATCTAGTAGTGGGATTTCTGGATCAAATATTATTTCTATTTCCAACTTTTTAATGAAGCACCAAATCATGTCCCACAGTATTGTATCATTTTATTATCCCCCCAGTAGTGTAAAAGAATTCCAATCTGTCTTGATGAACTTTGCTATTATAGGTGAAGTAAGATGATATTTCATTATTGTTTTGGTTTACATCTCTCTAATGGCTAAAGATCATGAGAAATAACAGGCTAGTTTAAATTGATACCAACTTAAATTTAAGCATGTATAAAATCTCTCTTTGTATACCACTCCTCTCCACCCCTTTCTGTTGTTGTCATCACAAATTACATATTTATGTATTGTGCTGTCAATAGCATAAATTTATGATTATGTTTTGAGCATTCATTTTTTAACTATGTAGGCTAACAAGTAGAGTTACAACACAAACATATCATGAAGCTGGTCTTTATATTTACTCATGATATTTACTTTTACTGTAGATCTCATTTTCTTTATATAAGTTTGAGTTACTGTCTAGTTCACTTTTCTTTCAACATGAAAGACTCTCTCTAACACTTCTTGGAGGGCAGATTTAGTCATCACAAATATCTTTTGATATTGTTTATCTGTGAATGCCTTAATTTCACCCTCATTTTTGAAAGACCATTTTTCTACATAGAATTCTTAGTTGACAGTTCATTTCTTTCAGCACTTTAAATATATCATCTTCCTGCCTTCTGATATTCATGGATTCTGGGAGAAATGGACACTAAATCCTATTGAGGGTCCCTTTTTGTATGACAATTTGCTTCTTTTTGCTGCTTTCAAGATTTTCTATTTTTGGATTTTGAGAGTGATTATGTGTCTTGGACTGAATCTCTTTGAGTTTATCCTACTTGGAGTTTATTGAACTGCTTGCATGTATCTATTAGTGTCTTTTACTAAACTTGGAAAGTTTTCTGCCATTATTGCTGCAAAAAATTCTTTCTTACCTCTTCCCCTTCTTTTCTTCTGGGACTCCCATAATGCGTATGTTGTTCCACTTGATGTAGTCCCAAAGTTCTTGGGCTCTGTTCACTTTTCTTCATTCTTTTTACTTTTTGCTTCTTTGATTTGATGATTTTAATGATCATATCTTCAATTTCACTGATTCTTCTGCCAGCTCAATTCTTTTTTTGAAGTGCAACTGTGAATTTTTAATTCCAGCTATTTTACTTTTCAGCTCCACTGTTTCTGTTTGGTTATTTTTATCTTCTATCTCTTTACTGATATTTTCATTTCATTCCTGTATCAGTTTCCTGCTTGAGCTCTTTGTCCATGTCTTCCCTCAGTTTTATAATTAAGTATATTCAATTCTGTTATTTAAAAATATTTGTCTAGTAAGTCCATTATCTGGGCTTCCTCTGGGATGATTTCTGTTGCTTTGTTTTATTCTTACCAATGTTTCCTGTTTCTTTGTATGCCTTTTGCCCCTTTTTTGTTGTAGTTGAAAACAAGATATTGAATATTATAATGTGGTGACACTGGAAATCAGATTCTACCCTTTCTTCCATGTTTGCCACTTTTTTTTTTTTTTTGGAGACTATAGTAGTCTTTTTGTCCAGTGGCATCTTCCAATTATTGCTAAGACTGCCTTCCTTTGTGTGGACATTGAAATTTCTGCCCCTTAGCTTGTTTTCAGCTAGTGTTCTGACAGATATTTCCTTAAATGCCAGGGAAAAACAAACAGGATAAACAAGTAAACAAAAACAAAAAACTTACCACTCATTGCAGATTGTCTCTGTGCCAGGGCCCTTCTTCAACACATAGCCAGTTTTCACTGAGCCTAGGGATTAGATCAAGGTCAAAGTGTAGGATATTCTCAGGCAATTTTCTCAGATAATTTCATGCCTTGAGCATGAACATGGCGTTACATTTCCCCTATATATATGCTGCTTTTGAAAGCTTTAATTTCTAAAAGAAACTCTTTTCCTGGTTTCTCCTTCTAATCTCTAGGGGTCTATTTTATGGCTGAAATTCACTCTTTAGCTCTAGGTGGCTACAGGTGGTTACAACCTTCAAGCATTACCCACCATCCTTCTTCCCTGAGAGAGCTCTACAACAGGACAAAATAAGACAAGGATCTTTAAAGAAGCCACAAAACAGGTTAGAACAGACACACACACAATAATTAGTGATTAAAATCTGTTCTGCCACTGGTGAAACCCCCAAGACTATGACCTGGAGACATCCTTTGGGCCTGGAATTGAACTCACTCTTGTAGCTCTACTCTCAGCCAAATAATAGACAGGCATGTGAGCTGAACACATACACCAGGGAGATGCACTCCTTAGAACAATATACCATAAGAAATCAGAAGGGCAACATTTGAATAGGGAGAAAGGTAAGGAGGCAGGAATGCATAGGCAAGAAGGACACAGGCAAAGGGTAACCACAGGGAGGAACTGGGAGGAGAGCTGTTACACTGTGGGGGATGTAACCAGTGTAAATGTGTATGAACTGTTGTGTGTAAAACAAATCTCTGCTCCATCTAGATCTAGGGACTAAGTTTCATCTCTGGGAATGTGGGCCATTGTTGGTTTAAGATGGCCACTCTGAGTCAGGAACAGGGTAGGGTGCAGGTAGTTAGAAAACCAAAGCTTTCCTATGATTTGTATGATGCCTTTTACTTGATTCAGTGTTCGGTTAGTTTCTATAATCCTTTTACTGTTTTCTAAAATTCAGAGAAAGTTGATTCTGCCAGATTCTGTTGTTTGTTTGTTTTGGTGCTCTTATGGGGGTTTGAGAATGTGCAACTGTTCATGCCACCATCTTATTCCTTAGGCTTTTGCCCAGCATTGCCACCAATGGCCATGAATGTTGTACTTTGCACGGAGATTATGAGGTGAATGGCATCTCTAGAGTTGTACAGTGCATGTACAGCCTACACAACTGTCCCTGGTGGTTCTGTTTATCCATATATTCTTCAACTAAAATGCTTTTCTCTGCAACTCTGATTTCCAACTCCTTCCAGATGCATCTCTTACCTTAACTCCTTTCTCCATCTTCACCTGACCACATCCAACCCATGAGGTTTTTGTTTCCTTAAATCTCTTGGAATATTCTGTCTGTAGTGGTAATCTGATAATTAAACAAGTTCTGCCTGGGCCTTTTCTTGTTCAGTGTTTTATTTTTCTATTACTTTAGTCTTGTGTTCCTGTTTAGCTTTGTGACAGCCTGAATCTTATCTCCTTGCATGGTTTTCAGCTCTCAGGGTAGGGACTTTGTCCTATCCATCTTTGTGTCTCTCCACAGGGCTTTGCACATAACTGAAATAGGACCAAGGAAGAAAGTGCTACTTAAAATGAGAGGCCTTTGAAAGAATTAAAGATGCCAGTTGAAATGGAGTGTCTGTGACAAAGATCTTCAGTCAATACATTTTTCAAATTCTTTCAGTTGTTGACTTTCAAATATTTATGCTAATGAAAACCAGGAAAAGTACAGATGTTGGAAATTTCCTGAACCCCAAGACTAATTCTAGTCAACTAATTCTTTTCACCGAACTTTCTGCAAGAGTATCTAACAAGAAGAATCTCAGGCACTATTAACCTATAGCAAGTCTCCCTTAAGGGATTCAAACTCATACTCCTTGGGTTCAAATCATTAGTGAGGACTCCAAAGTATGGGAATGCTGAACATAAAGTGGAGAGGGGGGGAAGATAGAGAAGGAAAAAGAAAAAGCAGAGGATCTGACAATTAAAGAAAACATAATTAATTGTTGGAACAGAATTTGAATTTAAAACTTTAGGAGAGGCCAGCTAAGGTAATTTCTAATTGATTATGTAATTTTCTTATTATAAAGAATAGTTACTTTTCCACAAGGGGAAAAAAAAGAAATGCAGAAAAATAAAAAGAATGAAATAAAGCTTTTTTAGTAATTTATTGAAGCTCATGATGCTTTAATTGACACAGTACTCTGGAATGCTCTGAAACTCTGAGTAAGTGGATGACCTTTCTGAGTAACTTAAACTTGCTTTCTCATTCATAACCTCAACCACAAGGTTAAACTGGTGCTCTTTTCTTTTTTAGTTTCATGAGTTAAAAATGCACTGAAAACCATTACTCTAGCCAAAATGAGTGATGTTTCCTCCAGATCTATTTTCTGACAAATAGTACATTCTAAACCAGGTAGCTGACTAAGTCCTTAGTCACAGAAACAGAAGTTTTTCATCTGAAGTCAGTTGTTTCCCCTCTGAGTTGGCCAGGCTCTTGCCCCATCTGTTCTGGGACACTGGATCCCCATGAGTAAATTAGAAACCTGATTTCAGGGGAGTGAAATACTCAGAGAAAAACCCCCAACATCCTGTACACTCTGATTGTAGCACCACATAAGGACATTTAGGAAAAGAAAATGCAAATAGTCTAACGTAAACTAAGAATAAGAAGCCTCTGTGGTGTCATACCAAGTGGCCTGAGAAGAACTTAATGTCACCTCCCCCAACAGGACTGTGACCCTCTGCTATAAGACTCTAATCTCTCCTCAAATATCAAATGATTAAGGCTCTTACATTGTCCATTACTCCCATCTTCATGTGAATGCCTAACCTGAAAAGTTTGAAGAGAAAAAGAGATAAAGAGGACAATTGGGGTAGAGGGTACACATCAAACCCCAAAATCAGAAAACTTAGAGAGCTGGCTGCTTTGGGGAAAGATATTTCACTTCTCTGAGCCCCATTTGCAACATGACAACTAATCTAATTAGATAATTATATCCCTCTCCCCTTCCTTCCTCCCTTTCTTCCTTTCTTTCTCTTACCTTTCCTTCTTTTCTAAGTATTTGTTGAGCCTCTACTATGTACTAGGCTTTGTTCTAAAAATTGGGAATAACTGTAAACAAAATAGAGTAAGTCTCTGCCCCATGTAGCTTACATTCTAGTGGGAGAAGCATAACAAACGAATTGATCTATAATACAGGTTGACCTCATTTTGCAAAGTTCCAATGCATGAATTTCAATTACCAAGGATTCATTTAAATAATACCAGTTCCCTCAACAAAATGGTTCAAATTGCACTCACTTCCATATATTGACTATGAGTAATTACATAAAGTACAAATTTTGTGGCTAGTTCTTCAGTCCATAGCTTGCTATGCAAATGATGGGTATGCAAAATTAGTAAGGAAGAAGTAAAACTATCTCTATTTGCAGATGATACGATCCTATACATAGAACACCCCAGAGATTCAATAAAAAAAGTAACTGGAATTAATAGAAGAATTTAACAAAGTGGCAGTATATAAAACCAACATACAAAAATCAGTCAAATTCCTCTACCCTAACAAAGGGAAATCTAAAAAGGAAATCAAGAAAACAATAGCATTTACGATAGCCACCAAAAAGATGGAATACTTAGGAGAAAAAAACACCAAAGACACAAAAGACTTATACAAAGCAAACTACAAAAAACTGCTACAGCAACCAAAAGAGACCTATATAAATGGAAAAATGGACAATGCTCATGGATAGGAAGTTTTAACATTGTGAAAAGGTCAATATTAACCAAAGCAATCTACAGATACAACATAATCCTGATCCAGATTCAATCGTCACTCTTGTTGTTGTTATGTTGTTAGGTGCCATCGAATCATCTCCAACCCATAGTGACCCTATGTACAATAGAATGAAAAGCTGCCCAGGCCTGTGCCAGCCTCACAATCCCTGCTTTACTTGAGCCCATTGTTGCAGACACTATGTCAATCCATCTCGTTGAGGGCCTTCCCAATTTTCATTGACCCTCCACTTTACTAAGCACGATATCCTTCTCCAGGGAATGGTCCCTTCTTACATAACCAGAGTAGGTGAGATGTAATCTGGCCATTCTTGCTTCTAAGGAGCATTCTGGCTGCACTCCCTCCAGGACAGATCTGTTAGTTCTTTTAGCAGTCCATTGTACTTTCAGCATTCTTCACCAGCACCACAACTCAACTCACCACACCTCAACCACAACTTCTTCCGTCTTCCTTATTCATTGTACAGCTCTCACATGCATATGAGACGATTGAAAAGATCATGGCTTGTGTCAGGTGCACCTTAGTCCTCAAGGAGACATCCTTGCTCCTCAGCACTTGAAAGAGGTTCTTTGCAGCTGACTTTCCCAATGGTACACGTCATCTGATGTCCTGACTGCTGCTTCCATTGGCGTCAATTGTAGAACCAAGCAATGTGAATTCTTTGACTACCTCAATCTTTTCTCCATTTATCGTGATGCTGCTTATTGGTCCAGTTGTGAGGAATGTTGTTTTCTTTATACTGAGATGTAATCCATACTACAGACTATATTCTTAAATCTTCATCAGTAAGTGCTTCAAGTCATCCTCACTTTCACCAAGCAAAGTTGTGTCATCATCAGCTTATCACAGGTTGTTAATGATTCTTCCTCCAATCTTGATGCCACACTCTTCACATAATCCAGCTTCTCGGATTATTTGCTCAGCATACAGATTGGCTTTGAGCCAAGATCCATCTGGCTTTTCCTTGTAAGCATATGGATATTATCCTATCAGTGACAGCATTGTATTTCAGGACAGATCTTGGAACATTATTTGTGATGATGAGGGCCACTCCATTCCGCTTCAATTTCTCATTCCTGGTGTAGTAGATCACATGGTTGTTTAATTCAGAGTGGCCAAAACCAGTCCATTTCAGCTCACTAATGCCTAGGATATCAATCTTTATGCATTCCATTTCATTTTTGACAACTTCAAATTTTCCTAGATTCATACTTTGTACATCCATATTAATAGATATTTGCAGCTGTTCCTTCTTATTTTGAGTCATGCCACATCAGCAATTGGTGATCCCGAATGCTTTACTCCATCCATGTCATTAAGGTCAGTTCTACTCTGATGAAGCAGCTCTTCCTCAGTCATATTTTGAGTGCTTCCGATCTGAGGGGCTCATTTTCCTGCACTATATCAGACAATGTTTTAGGGCTATTCATAAAGTTTTCCAGTAATATATCAGACAGTGTTTCAGTGCTATTCATAAGGTTTTCATTGGCCAATTTTTCGAGAAGTGGATGTTCCCTTCTTTCTTCTGAGTCTTTCTTAGTCTGGAAGCTCTGCTGAAACCTGTCCACTATGGGTAACCCTGCTGGCATTTGCAACACTGGTGGCATAGCCTCCAGCCACATAGCAACATGCAAGCCACCACAGGATGACAAGCTGACAGACAAGTTCGTCTCCCTCAGCTGTTCCACACTTCTCTTTTAACTTCTGGGCCTCCCTTAAAGCTGCTCCAAAACACCCTTGTGCTTGGCTCACCTTCCAGGTCATCCTTAAAGCTGCTCCAAAATACCCCCATGCCCAGCTCACCTTCTGGGCTGCATTCTTACAGAGATGGAAAACCTTGTTAGCAACCTTATATGGAAAGGAAAGAGACCGCAGATAAGCAAAGCACTAATAAAAGAAAAGAACAAGTAGTAGGCCTTCTGAAGACTCCTTTGCCATAACCAAACACCTTGAGGGAATGTGTCACTAGACTTGGGGACTTAGGTCTATAGTCTCAGGAGACATCTAAGTCTATTATCATAACATAGTTCACAAAGACAATGTTCTGCATCTTATTTTGATGAATAGTAACTGGCATCTGAAAAGCTTGCAAGCAGCCATCTGAGGTGCAACTATTGGTCTCTCATTATCCAAAACAAAGAAAAGTGAAGAAAATCCACAATTCAAGGAAGTCATTAATAATACAAAGGATTAATGGACCACATGTATCACAGCCTCCACCACCCTGAGACCAGAAGAACTAAATGGTGTCTGGCTACCACTACCCACTGATCTGATCAAGATCAAAATAGAAGTTCCTGGACAGAGAGGGAGAAATAAATGCAGAACAACATTCAAAATCATAAAAATTACCAGACTTACTGGACAAGTAGAGAGTGGTGGAACCCCTGAAACCGTGGCCCTTAGATACCCTTCAAGCTGGGAATTGAACTCACCCCCAGGGATCAACATTTAGTCAAAAGTAGATAAACCAACCAAACCAAACTCACTCCCATTGAGTCAATTTTGACTCTTAATGACACCCTTTGGGTTTCCAAGGTGGTAAATCTCTATGGAAGTAGATTGCCAAGTTTTCCTTCTGTGGAGTGGCTGATGGGTTTGAACTGCCAACCGTCTGGTCATTGCACATTTGTTATTCAGTTCACATACAGAAAGCAAAGTCCATAGTTGTATTGCCTCTTTGTCTCCCAGTGCTAGAGAGATACTGTAAGCAAAATAATTCACATTTTAAAACATTTTACTGTTTGATAATGCTCCAGGACACCTTGATTCTATTGAGGACTTAAATGAAAATGTGAAAATTTGTTTTTTACCATCAAACAAAATTTTTTTAATCCAGCCAATGAACCATGGAATTATGTCAGTAATAGGATAATATCCAAATACCTGCAAAGAAGACCAGTTAATACAACTATTATTCAAATTTATGCACCAATCAAAGCCAATGAAGAAGAAATTGGAGATTTGTACTAACTTTTGCAGTCTGAAATTGACCAATCTTGCAAACAAGTTATATTGGTAATTACTGGTAACCTTTAAAACGTACAAAATTCATATTCAGACAGGCTACTGATGCTAAAACTGGAGATCATGTAATTTCTTTAGCTGAATATTGAAAGAAATATGACATAAAGCATGCAATTGAAAATATCCAAGAATGTTGTCAGGAAGTAACATCCATGCAGTACAGCAGAAGTTTCTACTGCCCTGTGTAATTAATTTACAGGATTCTAATAGAACTTGGTGGACAAGTTTCAGCAGAACTTTCAGACTAAGACAGATTGGTGATAAAGACAGGGCCACCTACTTTTGAAAAATTTGGCCACTGAAAACGTTATGAGTAGCAGTGAAACAGAGTCTGATATAGTAGTACTAAATTTTATGAATAGCAGTGAAACATTGATATAGTAGTACTAGAAGATGAGCCCCTTAGGTTAGAAGACACTCAAAATATGACTGGAGAAGAGCTGCCTCCTCAAAGTAGAGTCAATCATAATGACATCGGTGGAGTAAAGCTTTCAGGACCTTCATTTGTTGATAGGAAATGACTCAAACAGGAAAGGAACAGCTGCAAACATTCACTAATCAGAATATGGAATATACGAAGTATGAATCCAGGAAAATTGGAAGTTGTCAAAAATGGAATGGATAAAGATCAATATGTTAGGCATTAGTGAGCTAAAATGGACTGGAACTGGCAATTGGAATCAGACAATCATATTATCTCCTATGCCATGAATGATAAATTCAAGAGGAATGGTGTTGCATTCATTGTCAGAAAGAACATTTCAAGATTTAACCTGAAGTACAATGCTGTCAGTGATAGGATAGTATCCAAGTGCCTGCAAGGAAGACTGGTTAATAAAACTATTATTAAAATTATTTTCATTCAAATTTATGCACCAATCAAAGCCAACGATGAAGAAATTGATGATTTGTACCAACTTTTTTTTTTTA
>NW_006922395.1:242495-243096 GCF_000298275.1 Orycteropus afer afer | reverse complement strand
CCATACTGCTTTCCACAATGGTTGTACCATTTTACAGTCCCACCAGCAGTGTATGGGAGTCCCAAACTCTCCACAACCTCGCCAGCATTTGTTATTTTCTGTCTTGTTGAAGTTTCCTACTAGTGCTGGAGCAAGATGGTGATTTGTACCAACTTTTGCAGTCTGAAATTGACCAAATTTGCAATCAAGTTGTATTGGTAATTACTGGTAACTGGAATGCAAAAGTTGTAAACAAAGAAAAATCATTGGTAGATGGGAAATATGGCCTCCATGATAGAAATGATACTATAGATTTTATTATAGAATTTTGCAATACCATCAACTTATACACTCCAATACCTTTTTCAACAGCATAAATAGTGGTATTTATGGGGACATCACCAGATGCAACACATAGGAATCAAATCGACTATGTCTGTGGAAAGCAGGAGAAGCTCAGTATCAGTCAAAACAAGACTAGGAGCTGATGGTGGAACAGACCATCGATTTCTCATACGCAAGTTCAAGAAAATTAAAGCAAGTCTATGAGAGCCAGCATATGATCTTGATTATATCCAACTTGAACTTAGAAACTGTCTGAAGAATAAATTTGACACGTTGA
>NW_006922395.1:239816-242375 GCF_000298275.1 Orycteropus afer afer | reverse complement strand
CATTAAAAAGATAGGAAATTAAGAAAAGACCAAAATGGATATCAGAAGAGACTCTGAAAGTTGCTCTTGAATGGAGAGTAGTTGAAACAAATGGAAGAAGTGATGAAATAGAAGAGTTAAACAGATTTCAAAGGATGACTTGAGAAGACAAAGTGAAGTATTATAATGAAATGGGCAAAGACCTGGAGTTAGAAAACCAAAAGGGAAGAACATGCTCAACATTTCTTAAGCTGAAAGAAGTGAAGAAAAAATTCAAGCCTCAAGTTGCCATACTGAAGGATTCTATGGGCAAAATATTGAATGATGCAGGAAGCTTCAAAAGAAGATGAAAAGAATGCACAGTCACTTCACCAAAAAGAATTGGTGAGCCTTCAGCTATTTCAGGAGTTAGCATATGATCAAGAACAAATGGTACTGAAGGAAGAAGGCCAAGCTGCACTGAGGGAACTAGCAAGAAACAAGGCTCCAGGAATTGATTAAAAATCCACTGAAATGTTTCAACAAACGGATGCAGCACTGGAGGTGCTTACTAGTTTGTGCCAAGAAATTTTGAAGACAGTTACCTGGCCTATTGACTGGAAGAAATCTATTTTTGTGCCCATTCCAAAGAAAGGTGATCCAACAGAATGTGGAAGTTATCAAACAATATCATCAATATCACACACAAGTAAAATTTTGCTGAAGATAATTAAAAAATGGTTGCAGCAATACATTGACAGGGAACTTCCGGAAATTCAAGCTGGATTCAGAAGAGGATGTGGAACTAGGGATATCATTGCTAATGTCATATGTATGTGTCTGAAAGCAAAGAATATCACAAAATGGTTTACCTGCGTTTTATTGACTATGCAAAAGCATTCGACTATGTGGATCATAACAAATCATGGATAAAATTGCAAAGAATAGGAATTCCAGAACATTTTGTTGTTCTCATAAAGAACCTGTTACATAGACCAAGAGGCTGTCATTTGAACAGAAAAAGGGTATATTGCATGGTTTAAAATCAAGAAGAGTGTGCATCAGGAGTGTATCTTTCACTGTACTTATTCAATCTGTATGCTGAGCAAATAATCTGGGAAGCTGGACTCTATGAAGAAGAATGAGATATCAGGATCGGAGGAAAACTCAGTAACAACCAGCAATATGCAAACGACACAACCTTGCTTGCTGAAAGTGAAGAAGTCTTGCAGTACTTACTGATGAAGATCAAAGACTACAGTCTGCAGGAGGGATAACACCTCAACATAAAGAAAACAAAAATCTTTGCAATGGACCAGTAAGCAACATCACAATAAATGGAGAAAAATTGAAATTGTAAGGGATTCCATTTTACTTTGATCAACACCCATAGAAATAGCAGTCACGAAATCAGACATCATATTGCACTGGGCAAATCTGTTGCAAAATACCTCTTTAAAGTTTTAAACAGCAAAGATGCCACTTTGAAAACTACGGTGTGCCCCAAGCCCTGGTATTTTCAATCACCTCATGTGTGTGTGTGATAACTGCATAATGAATAAGGAAGACTGGAGAAGAGTTAATGCCTTTAAATTGTGATGTTGGTGAAGAATACTGAAAATACACAGACAGCCAGAAAAAAGAACAAATCTGTCCTGGAAGAGGTGCAGCCAAAATGCTCCTTAGAAACAAGAATTGCCAGACTTTGTCTCACCTACATTAGTCATGCTGTCAGAAGGGATCATTCCCTGGAGAAGGATATCATGCTGGGTACAGTAGAGGGTCAGTGAAAAAGGGAAAGATCCTCAATGAGATGGATTGACACAGTGGCTGCAATGATGGACTCAATATGACAAGGATTGTAAGGATGGCTCAGGATTGGGCAGTGTTTCGTTCTGTTGTACATGGGGTCGTTATGAGTGAGAGCTGACTCAATGGCACCTAACTACAATAATAATAGAATGTAAATGGGGCCATAGAAGAAATAGCTGAGTGTAGGAAAGTTGAAACAGCCTCTATTTGAGAGGCTTTATACATGCAACCTTAAAGAGCTCTGATGGTGTAGTGGTTAAGGCATTTGGCTGCTAACCAGAAGTTCAGTGGTTTGAGCTCACCATTTCCCTCTGCAGAAGAAAGATAAAGTGGTCTACATCTGTAAACAATTATAGCCCGGAAACCCAATTCGGGTCACTATGAATTGTAATGGACTCAACAAATGGCAGTGAGCTTGGTTTGGATTGAGCCATTCAGCCTTAGTGAAGGTGAACTTTCTGACATAAATGAGGAAAGCAGTTTGGATGAAAAGAATAAAGATATACTAGAGGAGATGATGCCAGTGGAAAGCTTCACATTAACGGAACCCTTAGAAATATTTCATGACATTGTAAATTCAAAAGACAAAAGTTTGGAAACTTAGAAGGTACTATGACAATTCATAAATATATATAAAAGGTGAGGAGAGGAGAGGTCTCCAACAGCAAGACAAACTTGTCTGTTGGTTTGTCCTACTGTGGTGACATGTAGACTTGAGTTTTGAGGCTGAGCCTCTGGTGTTTAAAACCTAGAGAGATGCACCTGGTGCACAGGTAACAGCCCAGCTTA
>NW_006922395.1:234191-235122 GCF_000298275.1 Orycteropus afer afer | reverse complement strand
GGTAGCTTTTATGATTTTGAATTGTGTTCCACATTTTTCTTCCACATTTTCCAGGACCTCCTATTGTGATCCCTTTTAGAGGAGTTGACACTGGTAGCCAAGCATGACCTAGTTCTTCTGGTCTCAGGGTTGAAGAGGTTGAGGTTCACATGGTCTAGTAGTCCTTTGGACTATTTGTTTCCATGTGTCTTTGATGTTCTTCACTCTTCTTTGCTTTAGTCAGGGAGAGACCAATAGTTGTACCCTAGATAGCTGTTCACTAGCTTTTAAGAAGCCAGTCACTACTCACCAAAGTAGGATGTAGAAGACTGTGTGAACTACGTTATGGCAATTGACTTAGCAGTCCCCAGAGTCTGTGGTTCTAAGCCCATAAGTCCAGTGACTCATTACCTCAAGGTCTTATGTTATGGCTAAGTTTTCTTAACATTGCCCCTGATTGCTCTACTATATACATGGATATGTTTATAGCACATACAAATACATATATAGAAATATCCTCTGCCAAACCGATATATGGTCATGGTTGTAGCCCCATTCACCTACCCATACCTGTCCAGTTTGCCTGTCTATCCACTTGTAGATTATTGTTTGTTATTACTAATATGGCGGAATTTTGTATGTAATAATGTTAACTTTATTTTCTATAACTCTTGTGCTCTTCTCCATGTCTTCCATTGCTTTAGTGATATTATACTGATCACCCCCTTATTGCATAGTGCTTTTCCCTTCACCCAAATTAATACGTCTATGATCTAGTGAGTGATTTTCCCTTCCCTCCCTCTCATTCCTAGTAACAATCAAAGAATGTTTCTTTGCATGTGTAAAACATTCCTTCACTTTTTTATAATGTTGTTGTTGTTGTTATTTGCCATCGAGTCGGCCCCGACTCATAGTGACCCCTCCTTGGGTTTCTGAGGCAGTATCACTACAT
>NW_006922395.1:231558-233641 GCF_000298275.1 Orycteropus afer afer | reverse complement strand
ACTTTGCTGTTATTGCTGGGGTGAAATGATATCTTGTTGTTATTTTGTTTTGCATCTCTCTAATGGCTAATGATCATGAGCTTTTCTTCATGTGTTTGTTGTCCCCCTGAATGTCTTTGGTGAAGTGTCTGTTGATGTCCTCTGCCCATTTTTAATTGGGTTGTTTGTCTTTTTTAAGTTTTCCATAAATTTTAGAATTTAGAACCTTGTTAGATATGTTGTTGTCAAATACTTTTCCTGAGTCTGTATGTTCTCTTTTCACTCTTTTGGAGAAGGCTTTTGATGCACATGCATTTTCAATTTTTAGGAGGTCCCAGTAGTCTAGTTTATCTTCTGCTGTTAGTAAATTTTTTATTATGTTTGATAGTCTATTTATGGCATAAATTAGGGGCTCTACGTTTGCCCCTATTTTTTTTTTCTTTGATGATTTTTATAGTTTTAGGTGTTACACTTCAGTCTTTAATCCATCTTGAATTAGTTTTTGTATATGGTGTGGGGTATGGAGCTTGCTTCTTTTTTTTGGCAAATGGATATCCAGTTTTGCCAGCACCATTTATTGAAGAGACTATCTGTTCCCCATTTAATGGGTTTTGGCCCTTTGTTGAAGTTCAGCTATTTGTAGGTGAAGGGATTTACTTCTGGTTCTCAATTCTGTTCCATTGATCCATGTGCTTTAGTTGTCCCAGTACTAGGATGTTTTGACTATTGTGGTTGCATATGCATGTTTTGAGATTGGGAAGTGTGAGGCCTCCTACTTGTTTAGTAATTTTAATTTAGTAATTCTTCAATAATTGAGTAATTGTTCTTTAGTAATACTCTGCTTATTTGAGGAAACTTTCCTTTCCATATAAAGTTGATGATTAGTTTTTCCATTTCTTTGAAGAATATTGATGGAATCTGGATTGGGATTGCATTATATCTGTAGATCACTTTGGGTGGTATTGACATTTTCACAATGTTAAGTCTTCTTATGCAAAAGAATATCCATGGTAGCTTTTTCCATTTATATAGGACTCGTTTGGTTTCTTGGTGTACTGTTTTGTAGTTTCCTTTGCATAAATCTTTTGTATCTTTGGTTAGGTTTATTCTCATGTATTTTATCTTTTTGGTAGCTATTGTAAGTGGTATTGTTTGCTTTATTTCCTTTTCAGAGTTCTGTTCGTTGGTGTAGAGCAATCCAACATTTTTTTTAAAAAAAAAAACAACTTTTTATTGTGTTTTGGGTGAAAGTTTACTGGGCAAATTTGTTTTCCACTCAACAGTTCATATACATTTTGTTTTGTGATGTTGATTGCAATCTCCACAATGTGACAGCTCTCTCCCCACTTTCTCTCTGTGGTTACCTTTTCCCTGTGTCCTTCTTTCCTATGCATTCATGCCTTCTGAGGTTTTTCCCTGCACAAATGTTGCCCTTCTGATCTCACATGGTTGATTGTTCTAAGGAGTGTACCTCCCAGATGTAATTGTTCATCCCCTAGGCCTATCTATTTCTTGGTTGAAAGTTCAGTTTTGTTCTGCATTTTTCTCCCACTCTTTCTAGGCTCTCCAATTTTGATCTCTTCAAAGTGGTTGGCAGTGATAGCTGGGCATCATTTAGTTCTTCTGACTTCAGAGTTTTGTAGTCTGAGGTTTCCATGTCCACTAGTTCCTTGGACTAATTGTTTCCATGTGTCTTTCTTTGATTTTCTTCATTCTTCTTTGCTCTGGACAAAGAGAGCCCAATAGTTGCCTCTTAGATGGCTGCTTGCAAGCTTTTAATTTCCCAGTTGCTATTCACCAAAATAGGACATAGAACAATATTTTTGTGTAGTATGTTATACCAATTGAGCTTGAAGCCCCCAGTGACCATCGTGCCAGGCCTGCAGGCTGAGTGACTAACTCCCCCAAGGTGCTTGGCTGTGACTAAGAAGATATAACTTTGTCCCGTTAGCTCTGTAATATGTATGGGCATATATATATATATATGGGCATATATATATATATATATAGCTCTGGTAGCATAGTGGCTAAGACACTTGCCTGCTAACCAGAAGGCTGGCGGTTCAAACCCACCAGCCACTCCTCGGAAGGAAGGTTGGGCAAT
>NW_006922395.1:228687-230638 GCF_000298275.1 Orycteropus afer afer | reverse complement strand
CTAGAAAATTTCCCTCCCTTCCCCTCCCATCCCTGGTAACCAACATAGAAAGTTTCTTTCCATTTGTAAACCTTGACTTTTTATAATAGTGGACTCGTACAATATTTGTCTTTCTGTGATTGACTTATTTCACTCAGTGTAATGTCCTACAAGTTCATCCAAGTTATGAGGTGTATCATAGATACTTTATTTTTCTTTAATGTAGCACAGTATTCCATTGTTTATATGCACCATAATTGATGGGCACTTGGTTGTTTCCATCTCTTTGCTATCGTGACTAGTGCTGTGATGACATGGGTGTGCATATGTCTATTTATTTCCCAGCTCTCACTTCTTTAGGATATATACCTAGTAGTCAGCTTGCTGGATCAAATGGTATCTCTATTTCCAACTTTTTAAGGAAGCACCATACCATTTTCCACAGTGGTTGTACCATTTACACTCCCACTAGCAGTGTATGAGAGTTCCAGTCTCTCTACACCCTTGATAACATTTGTAGTTTTCTGTCTTGTTGAACTTTGCTGTTATTGCTGGAGTGAGATGATATCTCCTTTTGGTTTGATTTGCATCTCTCTAGGAGGGGTCGCTATGAGTCAGGGCTGACTCGACGGCACATAACAACAACAACAACAACAATGGTTAATTAAGGAGCTCTGGTGGTGTAGTGCCTAAGACATTTGACTACTAACCAGAAGATTGGTAGTTCAAACCCACCAGCCACTTCACAGAAGGAAGACTGGGCAATCTACTTCCATAAAGATTTACTACCTTGGAAACCCAAAAGGGGTCGCTATGAGTCGGAATCTACTTGATGACAGTGAGGTTTTTTTTTTTTTTTCATTTAAATGGCTAATTGACTGTGAGAATTTCTTCAAGTGTTTGTTGGCTCCGTGAATATCTTCTTCGGTGAAATGTCTGTTCATGTCCTCTGTCCATTTGGATTGTTTGTCTTTTAGATGTTGAAATTTTCTATAAATTTTAGTGCTAAGTCCCTTTTAGGATATGTCACTGCCAAATATTTTTTCCAAGTCTGTAGGTTCTTTGACTATTTTGTAGAATCTTTTGATGAAAATAAAAAAATAATTTTTAGAAGATTGCAGTAATCCACTTTATCACCTGATGTTTGTGCATTTTGGTTATGTTTGGTAGTGTATTTATGCCATAAATTAGGACCCCTAAGTTTGCTCCTATTTTTTCTTTCAGGAACTTTATAATTCTAGGTTTTACATGTAGGTATTGGATCCATCTTGAATTAGTTTTTGTATATGGTGTGAGGCATGGATCTTGTTTCTTTTTTCTCCATATGGATATCCAATTTTGCCAGCACCATTTGTTAAAGAGACTATCTCTTCCCCATTTAATGGATTTCAGACCTTTATCAAACATCAACTGTACATAGGTGGATGGATCTATTTCTGGATTCTCAATTCTGTTCCACTGATCTATGTTTGTCATTATACTAATACTAGGCTATTTTGACTATTATGGCTGTGTAGTAAGTTTTCAGACCCAGGAGTGTGAGACCTCCTGCTTTGTTCTTCTTCTTCAGTACTGCTTTGCTTGTCCAAGTTCTCTTTCCTTTCCGTATAAAATTAGTGATTGGATTTTCCTTGTCCTTGAAGAGTGTTGATAGAATATGGATCGAGATTGCATTGAATCTATAGATTGCTTTGGGTAGCATTGATGTTTTCACAATATTCAGTCTAGCTATTTGTGAACATGGTATGTTCTTCCATTTATGTAGGTCTCTTATAATTTCTTTTTTCTTTTCACTTTTATTGTGGTGAAAACATATGCAACATGACATTCACCAACATAACAACTTCCACATTTACAACTCAGAGACATTGATGACATTTTTCATGTTGTGCCACCATTATTGCTATTCTTTTCCAAAATATTCCACCACCATTAGCATAAACTCAATGTCCCACAAACAAAAGCTTCCTCC
>NW_006922395.1:225764-228072 GCF_000298275.1 Orycteropus afer afer | reverse complement strand
AGTTCATCCATGTTATGTAGTGTTTTGCAGATTCTACATTATTCTTTAGAGTTGCATAGTATTCCATTGTGTATATACCACAGTTTGTTTATCCATTCCTCCACAGATGGGCATTTAGGGTGTTTCCATCTCTTTGCTATTATGAATAGTGCTGTGAATGAACATGGGTGTGCATATATCTATTTGTGTCCTGTATCTCACTTCTTTAGGCTATATACCTAGTAGTCAGATTGCTGGATTAAATGGTATTTCTATATCCAACTTTTTAAAGAATTGGTATAGTAAGTTCCACAGTGGTTGTATCATTTCTACAGTCCTACCAGCAGTGTATGAGAGTCCCAATCTCTCCACATCCCCACCAGCATTTGTTATTTTCTGTCTTGTTGAACTTTGCTAGTAATGCTGGGGTGAGATGGTGTTTCATTGTTTTGATTTGCATCTCTCTAATGACTAATAATTGTGAACATTTCTTTGTGTGTTGGTTGGCTGTCTGAATATCTTCTTTGGTTCATTGTCTGTTCATGTTTTCTGCCCACTTTGTAAACTGAATTGTTTATCTTTTTAATGGTGAGGTGTTGGAGTTTTCTATAAATTTTAGAGAAAAGTCCTTCATCAGATATGTCATTGCCGAATATTTTTTTTCAAAGCTGTAGGCTCTCTTTTTCCTCTTTTGGAGAAGTCTTTTGATGCACATAGAATTTTAATTTTAGAAGGTCCCAATCATTGACTTTATCTTCTGCTGTTTGTGCATTTTGGGTTATGCTTGATAGTCTATTTATGCCTTAAATTAGGGTTCTAATGTTGCAAAAAAGAAAAAAAACTTTTTTGTAGTTTTTTTTTTTCAATGTTACCACTATTTTTTCTTTGATGCACTTTATAGTTTTATGTTTCACATTTAAGACTTTGATCCATCTGGAGTTAGTTTTTGTGTATGGTGTGATGTGTAGATCTTGTTTCATTTTTTCTGCAAATGGATATCCAGTTTTACCAGCATCATCTGTTAAAAAGATGATCTCTTCCCCATTAATGGATTTCAGCCCTTTATCAAAGATCAGCTGACCATAGATGGATGGATCTATTTCTGGTTCTTAATTCTGTTCTACTGGTCTCTGTGTTGGTTGTTGTACCAATACCAGGCTGTTTTGACTACTGTGGCTGTATAGTTGGTTTCGAGATCTGGGAATATGAGACCTACTTTGTTCTTCTTCAGTAGTGCTTTGCTTGTCTGAGGTCTCTTTCCTTTCCATATAAAATTAATGATTGGCTTTTCCATGTCTTTAAAGAATGTGTATGGAATCTGGATTGGGATTGCATTGATTGTATAGATTGCTTTGGGTATTATTGATATTTTCACAATGTTCAATCTTCCTATCCATAAGCATGTTATGTTCTTTCATTTATGTAGGTCTCTTATAGTTTCTTGAAGTAGGGTTTTATAGTTTTCTTTGATAGGTCTTTTGTATCTCTGGTAAAATTTATTCCTAAGTATTTGATCTTTTTGGCAGCTATTAAAAAGGGTAATGTTTTCCTCGTTTCCTTTTCTCTTTTTTATATAGAGGAATCCATCTAGTTTTTGTATGTTGATCCTATATCCTGCCATTTTGCTGAATCTTTCAACTTGTTCCAGTGGTTTTCTTGCTGAGTTTCTTGAGTTTTCTCTGTATAGGATCATGTCATCTGTAAATATTTCTCTTTCTTGACTTATTGCCTTGGCTCACCAAACCAAACTCACTTCCATCAGGTCAATTCCAACTTATAGTGAGCCCCTTTGGGTTTCCAAGGCATTAAATCTTTATGTCAGTAGATTGACCAGTCTTCCTTCTGTGGAGGGCTGGTGGGTTTGAACCTCCAATTTTCTGGTTAGCAGTTAAATGCCATAGGCACTGTGATAGTTGGAGTTGTGTGTCAACTTGGCTGGACCACAATTCTGTGTGGTTTGAGCTGTTATGGTGTGGTTGTTCCCATGATGGGATCAGATGACTATGTTTTGAGTGGCCAATCTGTTGAAAGGGAGTTTCCTTAGGGGTGTGGCCTGCTTCCAGTGTATCTGTGGACATCCTGGGAGAGGAGACATTCTTCTGTGGATCGGGATTCTGTTGTGCTGCCTACAACCATCCACCATTCGGCCTGGAGATCTTGGATTCGTCATTCGTTGGAGTCAACAGCCGGTGTACTGCCTGCCAGCTCTGAGCTCCTCAGCCCCTGCAGCTGCAAGAGCCGGGAAAAGTCTCCAGCTTTACGTTTGATACTTTGGACATGCTAGCTTCTATACATGTGTGAGCCATTTTCCTAAGATAAATCTCTCTCT
>NW_006922395.1:223869-225664 GCF_000298275.1 Orycteropus afer afer | reverse complement strand
AACCCAGTCTAACACATTTGGTACCGAGAGTGGTTCTAGAGAGACAAAATCATAAGGATGGGCTTCCTAAATTGGTTCTCCAGTTTGATTAATCTTAAAGACACTAGTGACCCTGCCTCTGTTAGTAAAGAGGGCCCTGCTAATCTGTGGTGTGAGGTGGCAACATTAATACATGAAATAGCACCACCAATAGATCAGTACTTGTGAGAAGTGATGCTCTGGGTGATCAGATATTTGACACTTTTCTGAAATTTTGTCAGCATGAGGAGTATAAGAAAGCTGGTTGGTTGGTCCTACTTACACTAGACAAAGTGGTGAAAGAGTGAGATGAGCTCAGAGCTGCTGTGTCTCGGCTTAAGCACCACATAAAAGACCTCAGTGCTTCCAGTTGTGCTCTGAAAGAATGTCTTATATCTTCTAGTAACAGAGCAGATATTGCTGAAAACCAAACCCAGAGTCTTATTGTAAGAGTGGCTGAATTACAACACCAATTAAATTGCCAACCCAGAAATGGTGTCTGAAGTTAAAGTGAGGGAATTGATTGGGAAAAAATGGGATCCTGAAACCTGGAATGGCAACATATGGGCAGAAGATAGTCAGGAATATCAGTACACAGAGCCTGTAAATTCTGTTGAATCCCTCCCATCTGAAGGGATTACTATAAAGCCATTATCCCCTCCGCCTCTGTTTGATGGGATTAGCCCAACTGTTCCTGCTGAGTCATTGCCTGAGGCAGAGGTCATGAAAGACATTGCTGAATGTTCTCAAGAACTGCCCCAACCACCCATTGTTGCTGCTAGACCTATAACTAAAGTTAAGTCCAAGCGAGCCCCAAAAGGTGAAATAGAAAGTGTGATTGAGGATGTGGTACACTACACCCGAAAAGACCTCCTTGATTTTGCTAACATGTACAGAGAGAAACCTGGAGAATATGTGTGGGAATGGCTACTGAGGGTGTGGCATAATGGTGCAAGGAATGTAAGATTGGATCAGTCTGAGTTTATTGATTTAGGCCCACTAAGTATGGATTCTTCATTCAGTGTTTCAGCTCGAGAAGTTAGGAAAGGATCTAATAGTTTATTTGTTTGGCTTACTGAGGCGTGGATTATGTGGTGGCCTACCTTAAGTCAAGTTGAAGTACCAGACCTGCCTTGGTATAATGTAAAAGAAGGTATCCAGAAGCTGAGGGAAATTGGCCTGTTAGAATAGATTTATCAGATTAGACCCCTAGAACCAGAAATGGAGAGTCCAGAAGACACGCCTTTCACCAGTACCGTGAGGAATAAATTTGTGAAGGGAACTCCAGCATCTTTGAAGACTGTTGTGATTGCTATTTTATGTAAGCCTGATTTGACAGTGGAAACAGCCCTAATTGAACTAAGACACCTAACTACGATGGGGCTGATTGGATCCCGTGGTAGCAGGGGCCAAGTGGCAGCAGTTAATCGACCAAGGCAAGGTGGGCTTGGTTACCTTAATGGACAGCAGAGTCGGAACAGTAATCAGAATAGTCTGACTTGTGTGGAATTATGGCATTGGCTACTTGCTCATGGTGTTCCTAGTAGTGAACATGGCAAGCCTACTAAATATTTACTTGATCTGTATAGACAGAAGAATTCTAGTTCACGTGAACAGCAACCTAGATTGAATCGCCAGAATACAGAATCACGACCTCTCAATCAATTCCCAGACTTGAGTCAGTTTACAGACCCACAACACCTTGAATGAAGGGGAGGCCAGGTCCCTTTGAGGAAGGACCCCACTACATTGCCAAAAATCTATAATGTCAATCTTT
>NW_006922395.1:222461-223710 GCF_000298275.1 Orycteropus afer afer | reverse complement strand
AGCAATTGGCAGAATTCCCACATTGGGTCCCTGACATGTGGAGTAAGGGCTATTATGGTAGGAAAAGCCAAGTGGAAGCCATTAGAAGTGCCTCTACCTACAAAAATAATAAACGAAAAGCAATACCGCATCCCTGGAGGGGTTGCCGAGATTACTGCCACCATTAAGGACTTGAAGGATGCAGGGGTGGTGATTCCGACCACATCCACATCTAATTCACCTATTTGGCCTGTGCAAAAAAGCAGATGGGTCTTGGAGAATGACAGTAGATTATCGTAAACTTAATCAGGTGGTGACTCCAATTGCAGCTGCTGTTCCTGATGTGGTTTCATTGCTTCTTGGGGAAGAGGTATGTGCATAGATCTCTCCGAATGGGCCAAAGAACTAAAGGTATTTGTGTCTCGTTTGAATGCCTACAAAAAGGTGACCTCTGCAGAGGAGGACTTTAACAATCAGGTGGATAAGATGACACGTTCAGTGGAAACCAGCCATCCTTTTCCCCCAGATACTCCTGTCATTGTTCAATGGGCTCATGAACAAAGTGGCCATGGTGTCAGGGATTGAGGTTATGCATGGGCTCAGCAACATGGACTCCTGCTTACCAAGGCTGATTTGGCTACCACCACTGCTGAGTGCTCAATCTGCCAACAGCAGAATCCAACACTGAGTCCGCGATATGGAACCATTCCTTGGGGTGATCAGCCAGCAACCTGGTGGCAGCTTCATTACATTGACCACTTCTACCATGGAAAGGACAGCATTTTGTTTTTACTGGAATAGATACTTATTCTGCATATGGATTTTCCTTCCCTGCATGCAGTGCTTCTGCCAAAACTACCATCTGTGGACTTACAGAATGCCTTATCCACCATCATGGTATCCCACACAGTATTGCTTCAGATCAAGGGACTCATTTCACAGCAAATGCAGTGTGGCAATGGGCTTATGCTCATGGAATTCACTTGTCTTACCATGTTCCCCATCATCCTGAAGCAGCTGGCTTGATAGAATGATGGAATGGTCTCTTGAAAACACAATTACAGTGCCAGCTAGGTGTCAATACCTTGAAGGATTGGGGCAATGTTGTCCAGGAGGCTGTATATGCTCTAAACTAGTGTCCAGTATATGATTCTGTTTCTCCAATAGCCAGCATTCATGGGTCCAGGAACCAAGGGGTGGAAACAGGAGTGGTACCACTCACTATTACCCCTAGTGACCCACTCAAAAATTTTTTGCTTCCTGTCCCTGC